>NC_140741.1:38947500-38960000 GCF_050655825.1 Lonchura striata | reverse complement strand
ACCAGTTACCAATTTATTAATGCAATTAACTGCTTGAATTGGAGTCTTTTTCTATGAAAAAACTATTTATAAAAAGACTAAATAAAGGTGCACTGTAAAAAGAAAAAGGGAAAGATTTGAACATAAGTCCTCTAAACTCTTCTTGTCATCCCCTGAATTTTATTTTCATTACTTTAGATGTTTTTCTTCTTAAGTCTGCTTATTACATATTTTCTGCATATATCTACATTGACTTCATCTAAGTCATGTAACTTAAGTAGTTAGCTGCAGAAATCAGCATGCATTTAAAAAATGCCTACTGTTTATAGTCTATAAAATGATAGTAAACCTTATATTTTTGCCAGTGGTTGGCAGCGTTTTTGACATGCCTTTTTGAACTGACCTGGCCTTGGTTACATTTGAAAGAACAGAGCTGAGCTTAAGATTTTGGACAAGGGTTTAATGAAAAGATAAATTTCTTTTAAAATATCTGCTAAAAGTTGGAACTGTTTGAAAGAAGTATTTACTATTGCAGGTGTTTTTTGACCTTTTATTAGAGTATGTAAGTTTCTAGCCAGCACTTTGACAATTTCAGCAGTCTGGCGGAAGAGATGCAGTTTGGCACTGCTCACTGGCTAAGTGTGTGGTACCTGTTACCATCTATTTTACTTTAATACTTAGCTGGATGTGATTTTAGTAAATGTTCAGTTTTATCAGAATGTGGCTGTAAGGTAATGTAAAAAACTTATACACTGAAAATTTGGAAGAACAAAATACAGGAGCACCAGTGTCAGTAATGTGGCTTTTCAGACATTACTGTGCATGTAAAATTTGTGATTGACCCATTTGTAGTCAATGAAAGCTATAGATGCAATCAGATGCTGCTGGGGCTTTTGAAAGCAAGTGTATGAGCTTTTGAGCGCTCATCTTAGGAACACAGGTTTTCCATTTTATTTCTCTTTGAGGCTTATTCAAGCTTTTGGTATGTTGGTTCCTGTTAAAGAAATTTCTTTTCATGTACCACCTCTCCTATGGTGCATCCGGTGAGAATGCAGGGTTAGTCTGGTGAGAAAAATCGAACATGTATTTTGCACCAAAAAAGAGATAATCTTGCAAGTAGAAAATGCTGAAAACTTTAGAAAGGATCCGTGGAAAAATTAGTTTATGCTCAGCAGATAAAAAACCCTCAAGGGATACTGAAGGGAATGATCAGGAGCTTAGATGAGAAGTCAAGTAGCTGTGAGGGTTAAACAAATACTCTCATGAAGGAAGGTACTATCACGATATTCAAAGATCAGGGGAGGGGAATTACCAATGGTACTTGTTGCAAGCTCCTCAAAAAAAAAAAAAAAAAAAAAAAAAAAAGGCAAAAAAAGCATAAAAAGTTGGCCCTGGGCTTGCATTTTGTAAGCCCTACAGACTGTGTAAGAAGCTTGAAGCTCTTTTTTTCATTTTTTCTTTTCTCTTTTTTTTTTAAGGGAATTTGCCTGCTAGGCAGGTCTTCCCTAGCTCTCACAGTTCTAATTATTTCCTACTGCCCTAATGTTTTCTCTCTACTAAATTCTCCATTGACTCTAATAAAGTATCCCTACTTGTAAGAGCTTGGAGAGCTACTTTTTTCTTTCTTTCTTTTTTTTTTTTGTTTTCCTTAAGATTGGGAAAAAGAGGGGAAGAAAGGGAGTGAGAGGAGTGTGCTTTCCAAAGTGGGGTTTCCAGGCTGTCGTTGCTCAAATGAGAATCTTATCCTGAAACTGGCTGCTCATTTCTGCATGGGCTTTAGGTAATGCACTCTAGCAGCTCTTGCCACTCTCCTGTTTGTAAAGTATGCATCTTACAGTCCTGTACACAATACTAATACAGCTAACACTGGCCTTCATAGGGATTTTTTTCCTAGTAAGTGAAAATAAATAGCAGGTGGAAATCAATTAGACCTTCCTTGAGGTTTTAGGAAGTGAACTGTTGTTTAATAATCACATGAGTGTGACAACATACTCCTCAATTTTAGAAGGCAGGTAAATTACTGTGCCCCAAATTGACCTGCTATTTTTATTAGTCCAAAAGAATTGAGATGGTGTGAAAGAAAAAGATACAGCTTTTAAATGCAAGATAACTTTTAGTTAAGATTGAATACGATATTCTACCTTCAATACCTTTATCTGACTGTTGGTGCCAGTCACTTAAAAGGATGTTCATTTAAACATCTGATAGATAAACCAGAGTACATGGACAGTGGGAAAAATTGTGGCTTATAGTGGAGAGATAAATATTTTAGACAGTGCTTGTTGTTTCAGTTGCAGTTTAGCAAAAATCAATTAATCTGATTTCTTAAGGCTTCCTCATGCCAGCCAAGTGCGCCTGTTAAGATAATGCTGCAGGAAGGATGCATGTTTTCTTTACCTGGAACCGTGGGTGGGTGGGAGTGCTGAACTGCTGGTTCTTGTCTCAAGTAAAATAAATCTCATCTGTGCTAATTTGCAAAATCCAGTTGTCAATTTCATTATAAATCAGTGTTCAAAAAGGCCTTCAGAGGCCCATCATATGAGTGTCCATGTAAAAGTTTTATACTACAGCTTGAATTCTTCAGAGTATCAGTGCTTCAGAGTATCTGTGTTGGGATCAAGACACTGTTGTCCCACTGCTACCTATTTTATTAATTTTTGAACTTTTTACTTTATTCACAACTACAGTCTTGACTTGTGAAAATATTGCAAATAGTGAAATGATGATATCACTTTGAATAGATTTTTTTTTTTCACCATGAAAATTCTATTTTTTCTTGTGAGATATGCTGGTTTTGATAATTGATGCAGATTATATGTATTCTTTCTGATTATTCTATGCCCTGTAATGTAGAACTGGAAGTTCTGTTTTTCTGAAAGAACTTTCAGCACATGTTTGGGCATATTTCACATTTTTACCGGGAAAAACTTATTTGAGCAGACAGTAGTGTACTAAGCCATTACTACAGATACTTTATTTTACACCTACTAATACAGACACTTTTATTTTACAGTATTACAGTGGTGTTTGACCTAATTAGTGTTTTAAACATATTAACTTCTTAGGTACATATTTTAAAATAATGCAGTGACATGTCTCTGCTTAACTCAAGCTTTGAAAGCTGTTTTGGATACAGTAAAAAAACAAAACAAAAAAACCCCCAAAAAAAACCCCAGGTTTACAAATGTTCTCTTAGCTTTCAAAAGTTTTTGTTTTCGCACATTCAGCTACGTCCTTAATATTTGGCATTTTGATTTATTAAGCAATCTTAAGTGTTAAAGGCTTTTAGCGCACATCAGCGCGAGCCTTCAGAGCGCTGCGCCTGCTGTGAGTGAGGCATGAACTCCAGCGGAGCACGGGAGCTGCTGGTTCGGAGGCCCGGCTCACCTCACGGCGGCACCGCGGGCCGGGCCGGACGGCGGCGGGCCGGCCTGAGGGGAGGGCAGCGCGCGGCGCGGCGCGGCGCGGCGCGTTCCGGCCCGCGCGGAGCCGCGCGCGCCCCCGCCGCCCGCCCGCGCGCGCGCCCCCGCCGCCCGCCCGCGCGCGCGCCCCCGCCGCCGGCCCCGCGGGGCTGCCGGCGCGCGCCGCGGCGGGGGCGCGCGCGGCTCCGCGCGGGCCGCGGGCCGGGCCTCGCGCGCGCGGCACGTGCGGGGCACGCCGAGGCCGCGCCGCGCGCGCCGCGCCGCCCCCTGGCGGCCGCGCCGGCGGCGCTCCCGCGCTGCCCCGGGCCGGGCCGGGCCCTTGGCGCCGGGCCGGGGCCGCCCTCACCCCGGCGGGGCTGGCACACACCCTGCCAGGGACCGAGCGGGCTTAATTGCGGCACCGAGCGCCATCCTGCTGTTTGCACAAATAAAAGACCCCGTCTTGATGCAAAATAAACACAAAAGCACTGTTGTGACTATAACAGGGAGTCATATACTAATTTATATAATAAGTGGTTGTGCACGCTTTATTCAAGATTATGGCTGCAAGAAATGGCATGAATTGCTGGGTGTGTTTAATGCTGGATTATAGCAATTTGAAACATGTCAAACACATGGCTAATGCCTCATGCTTCACTCATTCTTGCGTAAACCTGCATAGCCACCATCCATTATACCCCTGGTAACAACACAATTCTGCAAGTAAATATTGTTACACTAAGTAACCTTTCAATTCAAGTTGTTTAGGAAGAGAAAATGCAATCTTGTGCAGTCAGTTCCAGTGTCAGTTTAATGTTTCAAAGGGGAAGCGGTGTAGAGAATAAGTATCTGCACGGCGACTTGCCAGCTTAGAACACACGCGCGCGCACGTGCGAGCGCCCGGGCGCATAGCAAATGTCCAGTTCACTGCAGGGGAGAGGAGTAAAGCTCTAGCTTCTAACAACAAGGTGGAGTATTTCTTTTTTGGTATGGGTGATAGCTTGGCTACCCTGGCAGGACTAGTTATTCAGCCTGCAGTGCAACCACGCTCTAAAATGATCTCCAATTTGACTCTCTCTTGCAGACAGCAGAAAATATTTTCTCCATACCTTTGTTTAAAGTAACGGGTAGCAAAGCTTGTATCCCACCTTTGGCGCCAAGAGTTGCAGAATCACAACAGAAGTAGGTGCTGGTGAATGTGTCTGTGAATGTGGGTGCGTGTGTGCATGTGTGCCTGTGTAGGCATGCTCCTGACTGACAGCGAGTGTGACAGCAAGAGAAAAGAGAAGGATTAGAAAGTATGAATGTTTATAAATGTATGTAAACAGGGACTGGTATATTTTTTCTTGTTCTGTTTGTCCTATTTTCTTGTCCAAACTTACAGCCCTAATACCTGGTTGATACCTGTCTATTTCATTTGTGTTTATTTATGCTTATTTTGGTACCAGTCTGCGCTACTGTTGTAAAAAACAAGGAGAAAAGTACATTAGTTTACTCAATGAGATGTTGTGGGTTCAAATTATTTTGGTACCAGTAACTTGAGTTACTGATACATAAACATCAGGAATGATCCTTGTTTAGATGTTTTCAGTGCTTCAGTTTGTGAGGATTCAGAGTTGGTAGTACCTACACACACAAGTGCGTGGACTCACGTAGGTATGTATATCTGTGCAAAAGAAAAGAAGGGAAAACAAAAAGATTCTATGCTGATGCTTTCTCTAGCAGCCCTTTTTCAGTTGCTGACAGTGAGGAGGGGGCTGAGAGCAACCAACACAGCGCATTACTCCAGCCAAAGTTTTAGTGTTGTTTTTAAGAATACCATTTTAAAACTAGAGAAACACCCCTCACACTTTATTTTTGACGTAAAATTATAGGGTCTCTTTTATCTTCATAAAAATACTTCAGTGTTTCTTCCACTTCACTTCAAAATAAATTGCCCTTTCTAGTGTTGTTACTCTGTAGTTTCATTCTGTCTGCTGGATCGGGTTTGTTGTTTTCTATTGCCAGAGTAGTGTTACTGGTCATGTTATGTTAAAGCCTATTCTACAGGCTCACAGGCACTTTAACTTTAAATGTAGAGCCTGAACTACACTCTGGGGCTTTGCAAGGATACAGAATCCACAAGACATAAAACCCTTTGGTTAATATGAACTGGAAGACATTTAACCCTTCTTTGTTAATTGTAATGAAAAAGTCAGAGACATGTGAAAACAGGAGGGATGGTGTATTTATTTATTACATTTCTGGGTGTTTGTAATGTTTTGATTATCTAACATTTACTCCCCCTTTGCCCTTTTAATGTGCCTGGCTAAATGTACCACTGTTATTGTCTAACATGTGAATTTGTAAAAGATGAACCTGTCTGTTGGTTAAATCTTTGTTTCACTAAAAGAGGATTAACGTTTGAATTTCCCAAATTTCCAAATCCTTGTAACGATATAGCTGATGAAGTTTCAAATAAATTTCCACTCTGATATACACGTCCTTTTATTGAAAGTAAATATTGTAAAAATCAGAAAGGGCTGTCTGCTTCCACAGTTGTGGCATATCCGCATTAGAATTTTCATATAACTACTAAGGGCAATCAGACCCTTATTCTCTGAATATTTTAAACATCGTACATGTAAAATTTATGCCTAATTTGAATACTTATTAGCTGCCTAATCTCAGAAAAGAGTATTAGCTTTGTTTTTGCCTTGTAAAATTCATCACTGCTTGTATCACATTTTCCATTTCTATTATTTTTCTTTGCTGATGTTCATAAGTGTTTTAGGAAGACTGTTTCTTCATAAACACATCTGGTGCTGCTGTTGTTTACTGGGCTATAACAGCTGCCCTCCTTTATGTTAAATGTGTTTGTGTTTAGGTTTTTTGCATCATGTTTATTTCTGACCAGAACATCCTTAAATAACTAATCTTTTGCTATTTAAAATTTTTCACACAATATATACTTTTACTTTATCTTGTAGGAGCTTATTTGTGGTAACTCATACTGCATTTTAATTAATATCCCATGCAGATAGTTGAAGTTGTAATGGTCCTTTCCCTGCGCTTTTTTTTTTTTTTTTTTTTTTTTTTTTTTTTGTTTAAGGAAAGGCAGTTGCTCATACTTTTTAAGGGAAAAAATAGCTACATTAAATAATTAGGCTAAACAGCAAGCTTTGTTTCCTTTCCTGAGTTTGCTTACACATCCCTCTCCCTTCAGAAGTGTTTTTTTAAAATCACAGCTCAGCCAGGTTGTTGTGAGGACTCTTGTCAGTAGGTCGGGAGTGAGGATGAAGGAAGGGAGCTGCATTCTGACCCTGCACAGGCAGGAGAGGACTTTGGTGGCTCTGAGAAGAGACGCTGACCTTTCCATATTACAGATACAAAATGCGCCTTGAAATTCTGGTTTGTAAGGGCACGTTGGTTCTTTATTTACTGCAAAGATTTCAACTGATCTTGGCAGGACATCTCATTGCTATCCTGAAAGTACAGTATATTTATGCAGTGAAAATGATAAAACATTTATTACTGTAGAGAAGGTAATATGCATAATTTATGCTGTTTTTAGCACAATCATTAGTGATATTCTTGATAGATTTTATTTCCAGCTTTCATATCTAATACATGCCTGGAAAATTAATTTTATATCTTTCATTTATTTGCCTATGTTAAAATTGAGTTTTAAGTCATCTTCAAGTGAACAGTTTGATTGCTGCTCATGCATAAGCTTAATTACTTCCCAGGAAGGACAGTATTAAATGTTTTAAATGTCAGAAAAATAAATGAATATCAGGCGTTTGATTAAAAAAATAGGCAATATCTGACGTGTTTGCAGCAGGAGCTTTTTCTTAAAATGCCTTCGAGGCAAAATTTTATTTAGTCACAAAAAAGGAGAAGCCCATTATACTATTTATCATTGGTTGATACCATATGATTTGTAACACCCTTACAAAATTTTAATTTTGTATGATTAGCTGTGCATCATTAAACAACAGCCTTGCATAAGATATGCTGTAAAATTCTGACAGAATCAAGATAGTGAATATTTTAAATAAGGCTGTATAGTCATCCATGGTTGTCAAAGCTAGATAATAGGAAATATAGAGCAGTGTGTGAAATCGTGCCTTCACTTAAACTGGTTTTATAGGTAGACTTTAAAACGTAGTCGTTCATAAATGCTATTGACCATGCTGCGTGCATGCTGTGTTATTTTGGACGTTAAATGTAAGCACACAAAGCTTGCTTATAGAAATCATAATTCCAGTGATTAGCAGCCGTATGAAAGCAGAGTTTGCATTGCATTTCTTGGTAAACGGCTCTGCGAGGCTTTTTTCTTCTTCTAAAGATGCTGTCTGTGTAATTGGCAGAGAGGGACATCTTGATAATGGAAGTGTGAAGGTGTAACGCGTGTGTTAATTGATACTTCTTAATCACTTTTAGGTATTAAGTCATGATGCAGGAATCTGCGACAGAGACAATAAGCAACAGTTCAATGAATCAAAATGGAATGAGCACTCTAAGCAGCCAATTAGATGCTGGCAGCAGAGATGGAAGATCAAGTGGTGACACGAGCACTGAAGTAAGCACAGTAGAACTGCTGCATCTGCAACAACAGCAGGTAAGTTTGTTTTGTTTCCTGTTTGTTTTTAAACAAATAAAGGGCTGTTTTCAAAGGGGGATCTTTTTGGAGACCCTTAGTGCGTGCTGAATGTGGAGTGTCGTGGAAGTGAAGAGCATGGGGCATTATTTATTGTTGTTTTAGTGCACGATAATGCTGAAATGGAAGGATCCCGTTCTTGTGGCAGCAACATCTTGCTGATATGGCTGCATGCCACCACGCTTGCCTGGTGATTAAAATCCCGCTGCGTATTTATAAAAGTTGTGCCGAAGCCTTGCAGTGCATGTTTTCAGGAGCTGTTAGTTTACTGTGCGATTCGGGCGAGCAGGACGTGGTGCGGGGTTTTCCACCAGAGGGCCACATTACTTGAGACTTTGCTTCGCTTGCAATGAATTGTGCCAAGTCGGAGCTGGGCAGTGAAGGGACCCTAGTGAAGGGACCAGAGTGACTTTTCTCAGGGAAGATACTTTGCTGTCATAGGTGTAATTAAAAAATGCTAGTTAGTTCAAAAGCACCGAGATAAAAAAGACAGTGTTCCTGTCTGTATGTGCTTGCGTGTGTGTGAGTTGTAATACAGATGTAAAATGTTGAAAGCATGAGGAAAGAGAAGAAGCAGCTTTTCTGCAGGTCTGTTTCCCTTCTCATTTTGAAAACATATTTTTTAAGCTTGTCTGTTTGTGTTCCCAACAAGCTAATGGAGAACTACTGTTATGTTTAAAACTGTAAAATTCAACTGTCCTCTGGCTGCTGACACCACCTAATTACAAGATGCAATCCATTAATTTTTGTCACTGTAAGATTTCTGTTCCTTTTAAAACCTGAACAAACAGAACTCCTTCATGGTCTACCTAAGGAGTTGCCTCTTCATCAGGGAACACAGATTGTACTAATGCAGTGAAGCCTAAAGTGTTTGGTAAACAACCGGGGTCTGATTCTGCTTCAAACTCCTGAAAGTCTTCGCTGCCCACTCAGCACCTTTGAAGTTCAAACCCTTAATTTTAAATGCTGAGGTTTTTCATTTCAACATCAGGTTTTACATTAATGGAAGGAAAGTTGTTTTCTGTTAGGTAAACTATTACAAAAATTCTCTTTTATGGAAACATGTTTTAACATGATAGATACATTACATGTGATGGGGCCTCTGAAATAAGAGGTCATAATAGCTCTTGAATAATTTTTAGTGCTGAATTAAGCAGTGTACACTAGCTACATTTATAGGTAAATATTTTAAATGGTGACAGAAAATTTGGAAGAAGGAAATAGTTATAGATTGAAATATGACAAGTTGTTAAGGCTTAAATCTATGCCTTGCTTCAAATTCAAGTGTATTGTTTTAACAATTGAGCACTTACAGTATGACAGTCTGAAGAAATACAGGTTTCAGTGTCTTCATTATGTTTGTAGCAGATTTCTACCTTTCTATGCATGATTATATATATAACCTTGTATTTTTATACTATTTTCATATAAAATTGTATACATATAAGTAAATATAAAAATTTAATATTGTTTTCATTGAAAATCATGCCATCATCTTTATTCAGGTATTCAGATTATAACAAAATTTTAAAGTCTTTTTTAAGAAAGAGTGTATCAAATTGGTGAATATGTTTAGAAAACTAAATTTAAGTGAAGCACTTTAAAACACAAAAATGCTAATAGAATAATGTGCCACTTACATGTTTCTCAAAGTAGCAGTCCTAGGCATGTGTAGCCAATTTGTCCATACAGCCAGAGATTTCAGTAGATAGCATTTGCAAAGACCACAGAGAATTACAACTGAAGATGAAAATATCCAGTTGAGTACTAATAGCAGACAGGTTCTGAGGGGACAGGCTTAGAAGTGACAATCTTTTCTTCAAAATTGTGATTAGATCTTAAATAAGCAGACAGGCAAAGTAAAACCATGGGTACAGTTAATAGGACTCAAGAGGCATTTTATGGTACAGTCTGCACCATAGGATTTAAATACAACTTGAGTTAGGCATATGAATCCTTCTATAAAATATGTTGATGTGAAACATAAACACTAGTAAACATACAGTAGTATGTCCTTCAGGTAACGGGCATAGCTTTGTGTTACTTTTGCTTTTCTTCCTCCACTTTCTGTTTCTTTTCCGCCCCCTGTTTTTTAACAGATGCCTTTTGAAATATGAATTAAGAGGAAAATGATGATTGCTTTTATTATTGCCACTGTAGTAATTCTCTAAAATTATGTTTTTAATATGTGACACTTGTCTGGAAAACTTTGACACAGAGAAAAACAGAAAAAACCCTAGCAATTATTATTCTTAAGATTTTTTATTGTTTAAATATGTGCAAGATGTACTCATCTCATGGTTTAACATTCTGGATTTGGCTTCTCTGAATCATTTTATTGGGAGTTCTTCAAATAGAAAATCCAAGTTTTTATAGCTTTTTCTAAAGGAAGCGAGTAAATGATTGCTGGTTTTAATAATTTCCTTTAACTAGGCAGCTACATAAAGGGATACTAATGCTTAAGAATAGGTTTATCAGCTGAGTAAAATCATAAAATAAGTTTTTACTTTGGTATGAATATTTACTGGGGAAAGTTAAGTGAGAGAAATTTTAGGCTGAATTAAATTTTTAAAGTTATTTATGTATGGATTTATAGAAAGTAAATAAGATAAAACAGACTTTATTATGTTCTTGTAGGCAACTGTATGGAGTTTGGACACTCTTGTTATTTTCTTGATGAACTATGTGGTTGTGGTCTTTATATTGAAATGAGAAGTTTGACTTAAATCAGGGAGTTGTTCCTCATCCATGTATCAAGAGTGAATGACAGTATTCTATAATATATTGTAATATATACTTGGTGATAAATGGATTGGGTGCTGTCACAAGTCATCAGGTCAGCTTTGAAGATGTATGACTAGGATGTAAGCAACTTCTTATCTTGCTGTTGATATTTATAGATTTATAAATATAGCTAAAGTGAGTGTAGAATTTTATTTTAAAAATATGATGCAAACTCTACTCTGCCTATGTTTGTGTCTTCTGCTTTTTTTGGCTTACGGTGAGCTTTCTCTTTTGTATGTGTACATTCAGACACTTCTGAGCTTTTCACTTTCATTTTTTTCCTTGTATGTTAAAATTGGTGTTAGATACTAGAATGTATAATACATGAAAAAAAGCATATCCTTGATTAAATACATTGACAGAATATTCTGCATTAGATGTAGAATTTTATTTTTATATTAAGTTTGTAGAATTAATTGTTTGTGTCACTAAGGTCAAAATAGTTGCTAAAAAACCATGATTGCTTTGCAGGGTAGATTTGAGCTTGCATTTTGAGCATTCATTAACTCAATGCTACCGAGATAATCTTTTTAAATGTTTTATGGGAATTTATTGCTTAGAAGCTGTTTCAGCTGACTATGTATAATGTTATTTCTCCAAAGCAGTTTTATTTTGTTAGCACTAGCATTTTATTGGTACAAAATATGAATAGTATTTCCAAAACTAAAAATATAGTACTAGCTTTCAGGTTATCTTACTGATGAAAAAATAGAAGTTTTGCTTTCTTGTGTGTTTTTTCCTCATGATTATTTAGAAAGGAGGAGGAAAATAATAGGAGTTTGTTTATTATATGAATTAGGTGTTAACAAAACTTATGTTTCTGCATGTTGGAAAGTATTTCTGTTTACTAAACTGCTCAAAACTTGAATTTTGGCTCTTTGAAAGAGAAAATAATTTTCTCATACTGTAGAGGAAGTTTTTATTAAAAAGTAACATAAAAATATGCAGCTGCTACACCTGTAGCAAACACCATAAAGCATACTGATGATATGTAAGTTAAATAGAAAACTTCTTACTGCATCTGATTGTACTTATTATAACTTAAATTGACCCCAGCATATTAGGTAAAAATGCCTTTTCCTAGTGATTTAAAACAGAAGTTAAAATTATGGAAAGGTATGCAGAAATGTTACAGGCTTTAAAGAGCAAAAGACTGCTAGGTTCATTTATAGGACTTTCAGAGCAGGTATTAACAAATCAGCAGATGTTGAGCTAGTAGGAGAAAGTATGTTTCCAAATTCAGGCTCACATGTGGTCTAATCTTTAATTTATTATAGACTTGAGAATGTCCTAAAATACCAGAATGTAATTTTACCAAAGTCCTGATATGCCCCTAGAACTATTTCTTATTATTAGTCTTTATTTTTTGATTCCTGCCCTGTGCTTCTGCAAACAGTTTTTTCCCTTGGTGAATAATTGGAGAAGGGCTAAATTCAAGTACAGGCTGTCTGTCTGCCTACTGACACTACAGCTGGAGTAAAAAAGAGTATATTTCATTTTTTATGTCTTCCATCACAATCTTTGATGAACCCCTTATTGTCTGATTGTCCAAAAATTGAGCACATGGCTATTTAATATAACTGCCAGGAGGTGGGTCGCATTAGGACCACGCCTCACTCCTTCCACCTGTGAAATGGGAATGATATGTATCTGGCTTACATATTTGTTTCTGAAGCAATTCATAAGCTAGACTC
>NC_140741.1:38912500-38942500 GCF_050655825.1 Lonchura striata | reverse complement strand
GCATCAAACTAATCTACAAAGAAATAGTCAATTGTATTGAAAATTTAAAATATCCCACAGTATGCCAGTCAAAGAAACAAATGCCCTGTACCTCCTCTCCAACACAACTGTGCAAATATTTTAAGCTATCAGAATACAATCTGAAGATCCTTTTGAAGCTAAGTGTGATTTGTAGGAATTAGATTGGGCAGCTTCTCTTTGTAAGAGAATCTGAATAGATGGATTTTACATTTCTGAGTACGCTACTTGGCTTGAAATTACTTTGTAGTCACTTTGCATTAGTTTGTGTAGAGTCTTCACAGTCACAGGGCTGTTTAAGCCTTAATAAAATTTATTGTGATGATGATATTGCATGGTATGAATTGTTTACGTATTGCCATTTATAATAATTCAAGTTTGATGTTAGATTCAGAGATAAAGGAGAAACCAATATGTCCTGTCTTGAAGGGACAGTAGCAGTAAAACATTGCTCAGGGCAGGCTGCTTTAAATAAGAGGCCATAGATGCTTCTAGTACTGACCTCTAAGTTACTATTTGTTTTATTGCTGTGAGAATTTCTTTTATATCTGTAAACTGATTATCTCTTCTTATTCCCAGAGATTTTTTGCACCTGCTGGCTTCGGCTTTTCCTCCATGGAGTCTCCTTTCTCTCATCCTTTCTGCTTGCTTTGTATCTGTCATTGTTGGCTCAGTTTTTCATTGTGCGCCCTTCACCTTTACTCTTACTTATCTGTTGGTCTTGGCCTCACTAACTTCTGCTTCTGTGGATTTTTCTCCATCAAGACTGATGCCTGTGCATACCAATCTTTCCATCTCGACCAAAAGGAATCTCTCTGTGGCTGTTCTAGTTTATAAAGAAAATTTTTTGAGAAGACAGATGTTTTGATCTTATAATTATGTAATTATGTACAAAATACTTGAAAATTCAGTCTTAAGACACAGAATTAACAGGCAAGTCCCAATCCCATTGAAATTCTTACCAAAAATATTTGTCTAGCTAAGGCGTAGATGACAATTTTGTAAAGATCAAATGTTGCCACTGGAGTCTGTACTATTAAACTGTGACCAAGAAATCTGGGGATAGAAGGAGTGATGAATTGCTACCCAAATCCAAGGAGCTCAGCATCATGTCTTGTTCCATAAAAATGGGTAAATGTCTGCTCAAAATCAGACTGAATATGGCAATATTAAGTCATTTCAGCAGGAACTTCAACAAAATAGACTGACCCATGGAAGAAATTTAAGACTAAGATGTAGGTTGTGATGTAAAGCCTGTCTTCTTCTTGGGTTTGCTTAGAAGGCATACAGTCAAGAAGAAGATGTAACTTCCTAGTGAAGCTCATTTTTCTGAGCTAACTTTAAACTAGCATCCCTGTGTGGCAGCAGCTCTCTGGCCACAGAGAGCAGGCAGTGACTTTCCCAGGTATTTTCCCAGGGTAGGCTGTGAGAAGAACAGAGAAAAGAATGAGAAACAATTCTTATCTCCACTGTTGTGGAGTTGTTGTACACATGTGGAATGTGTCATGGAGATTTGTCTACCAAAGGGTAATTTCTTAATTGGGCACTGGATGGAGTTTGGATTGATTGACCAGTTAAGTCAAAGCTGTATTGGACTGGCAGTAAGGGTTACTGAGTTTCTTAATAAGTATAGTATAATATAGTATAGATGATATAATAAAGTAATTGATCAGCTTTCTGCAATCATGGAGTCAATGCTAATTATTACTAAGCTGGGTGCCTGCAGTGATATCCCTGTGTGCTGCTTGTGTTGTATCTACGATGTTGCAGAGCACAGTAAAATCTCAACTACCTGTATATTTACCTGGATTGTTTAACTTCGTTGTTTGCCCTGAGCTATGTCTATCATTACCACCACTATTGACTGACCTAGTTAAAACTTAGCTCAGGTAAGTTTGTCTCCTTGTGCCACAGTCACAGTAGTAGGTGCATTATAGATGTGTTCCCGTATACGTGGAGGCTATAGTAACTATTTTTTTTATTGCATCTTTTGTGAAATTCCCTATATTATGCACCTCTGATAAAAATTGTTCAAATCGCTAGGTCTTTAGGCTGATGTAATGTCAACCTGTCAGTGTGTGGTTTGCAGCATGTGTATGTGACATCTGTGCATATGAGCAGGACATAAGTACATGTGATTTTAGAATATGCTACTTTTATAAATCAAGCCCAAAACGTTTAACCTGGTTGATATTTGTTCAAGGTACACAGACTGATTCCAGGAGAATTTATGCATTTTTTGTTTGTTGCTCTCTTTAGGCTCTATGATCTTTTTATATACTTATATTCTTAAAGTTTTTCTTGTTAAGGTTCATCATTTGCCTCTCTCCAGACTGTGCAAGAGTATAACTATGCTTCAAACCGTACTGACAGTTTTCACATTTGAAAGTGTTCAATCTTTAAAGTTAGTCTGTTACCTGAGTGTGTTCTTTCTTTGAAATTCTTTTATCAAAATGAAAAAAGGAAGGAAAACAGCTGTTCCCTGTATGTCATATCTCCAGGTGCCCTACAAATAATAAACTTTGTGTTTTGTTTCATTAATCTTTTTAACTATATCCTAAAGAACAAAAAACTGTAGCAAAGCTTTCTAGTAAATAAGCAGGCTTTCCTTGCACAAGTATTTTTCCAGGTGCAGCATCAATCCATCCTTTGGTGCCCTGCATTATACTATATTTCGTACTGCACACTTCCAACATACGTCAGAAACTGTTGGCTATTACTTTTTTAGGTTTTGGTTTTTTTATTTAAAAGTTGTTTTTTTCAAGTGATGTTATGCTTTTGACTTCTTTATTCTTCTATAGATTGTTTTGTGGAAACAGAAACAGTTCATCTTCTGTTGATCTCTGAAGCTTTGCTATCAATTTCCTCAGGAGAAGTTGCAAAGAACAGCCTATCTTCTCTTTCTCTTAATTCATACAGGCCATAAAGAAACATCCAATCCCAGACTTCAAGATTTGGATTTGCAAGTAAATAAAGCTAGCAATAGAATCTGCTAATGCAGACAGAGATCTTGTGCTGGTGGATCTGAGATGCAAGATACACTGAAGGTTCTGTTGAAAACTGTCCTGATTTATGAATAGGTTGTTTCAAATAGTCTTTTATCTCAGTTAGTCCTCCTTTAGGACACTAATGGTCAAAAAGAAAAAAAAAATGCAGGAAACAAAATGCAGGTAGCATGAAAGATGTGTCAGGGTTACTATGAAACACTGCCTTATACAAGATGGTATCTATCTGATTTATATAGTGAACATGGAAAGAAAGGAGTAGGAACCCCAGTATGCTTGAGCTGTTATTTCTAACACTGAAGAGAAAACCAATTTGTGTTTATCTAATGTTGCAATGCAGAGATCTTACAAGTGAGTGTATGTATTTGTCCTGAATCATACCATCTCCCAGGTCTTTTCAGATGTGAAAGAACTAATATGTTATGAAGCAGAAATTCTTTGGAAGAAGGAATGCATTTGATTCTTCCATAACAGAAAAGCACATCTCAGGACACATCTCTAGTGTCCTGAATACATATATGTTCATGTTTGTGTTTTGAGATGATAGCAATCATGTTAGAAAATTTTCATTCTAGTCTGAAATGAAGGATAGATCCTGTGTAAGATTTGCTGCTCTTTACTTTCTTCATAGCCTGGACTTTTAGGAGAGTAACTGGCAATGCTACAGAAGTGAGCATAGTGCCATCTGAGGAAGTTAATATAATCTTATTTTGTATCCTTGGAATAACTGATGTGCAATAAAGACATCATTAATATTAATTGTGTGAGGTTTAGGTATTGTTTTAATTATGTCTGAGGTAGTTATTAAAAATCTTAAGTAAATTGAAACATTTATGGATTTAATGGAATTTTAAGAAGCATACACAAAAAATAGGGGAAACTTCGTGAGAGTTACTTTTGGGTTTCATGTAATTTGGCAGATAGGTACAGTTCTATCATTGCTTGTGAGAGCATCAGGAAGATAGCAGACTGTATCTAAATTATATGCAATAATGAGATATACAAAAAATACTTTTTTTTCCTTTTAGAAATGTATTTAATATTAGCCTTTATCCATTTACAGTGTTATATGTTTCTCAAAGTTGTAGTTTAAGGTCATACATGAATTAGAAACATGCTGCCATATTCGCAGATGTTCTTTGAAATTTCAAAGATAGAATAAATCCTGAAATATTATATGAAATCTGTTCTACAGAATATTTTCTATAACATTCAGGTAATACAGAAAGCCAAGAAAAATGGGTAAGTTCATGTATTATCTTATCCCTCTCCACTTGGTATGAATCCTTAAAATTCTGTTAAGTCACTCAAACATGATAGTTACTGTAAGGTGTGCATTGTGTACCTGGTAAGTATGAAAATGCAGAAGAAACACATCTGTGTAAAATGTCCTTATGGCTTTTAGTGGCAATCAATATTAATGTTTCTTAAATTTGTTTTAGTGTGTTAGTATTATGAAAATTCAAGGTTTTTAATTATTTTCTGTAATTTATATAGGGAGAAAGAATGGGGTCCCTGTATTTTAGAGCAAAAGAGAAGGCAGCAGTGGGTTATTGGAAAGGACTAGGAGCTGTGAATTGTACTGGATGCTCAACTAGGTAGAGACCAGAGAAGGAAGATGAATTTTGGAGAGGGAACTGAAGGCTAAGAAGCTCTGGATCCCTCAAAACAGAAGAAACTTGCATTGGGAACATCCACACTTGTTGTAAGCAGGGCAGCCTTTGGTTGCTTGTGATGCATCCAGAGCCATCATTCCCAGAGATGATGCTCCATGTCTGTTCCATTTCTTAGATCTCTTCCGTGTTGCATCATATTCTCTATCAAATTCCTCTCCTCACTTCTTTACAGCCCTCACCCATTCATCCCTTTAAAAAACACTGTTTTTACAGCCCCAGTTTCCCCATTTACAGCTTTCATTCCTGTTGATGCTTGCCTTGTTCTTTTGTCCACCTCTGACGACCAGCACTTCTCTCACTGCAGCTCCTGGGCTCTTCACAGAAGGAGAAAGCATCTTGTTTTTCAGCATGGTATAGATACTACATTTAGCAAATTATCTTAGCAAAAAAATGGTGTGTTAACATACCTCCCTTCCTTATTACTCTAAATTAACCAAGAGGGATCAATTAAATGTACAACACTGAGCATAAAATTATTCTTGCTCAAATTTGATCATAATGCCTCGCCTAAACTCTCATATTTTTAAAATCCAACTCAATCAACATTAACATCATAAAATATAGTTTAGCATATTCTGTGTGATTTCTGTTATGGTGGAACTCTGAGAAATGCAAGATAAGCAAAGCCAAATTTTATCCATTTCAGAAATATATACTGAATGCAGAATTTTAATTTGTGTTATTTAAACTCTGTGATACAGATTATGTGAAGTATTTCCATAAAAAAGCTATAAACAGTGCTCCCAGATCTTAAGAATTTCATTGTCAATTTTTAAAGTGTTAAATTATATCTAGTGTTGTGAAAAATGAAAGTAATAATATGTTTAAGATAAATACCTTGGCACCATGGATTTTTTTTTTATGTTCGGCCAGTAATCTCTGAGATTAGAGTGGGGCAGCTAGTGTCAGCTAACACTAAATATTATAACACATTTGGAACTGTGCCATATAGCAGAAACAGTAGGAGATGCATAATAGTAGAAACAAGAAAAACATAAATTTAACACAATAAATTTACATTGGAAGTGCTTTAGGGAGCAAGCCTACTAAATTGAAGAGGTCATAAGCACATGTTTAGCTGCTGTGGTTAATAGACAATGTGTAAAACATTCCTAAAAATAAGCATATACTTAAAGAGCTTAACTGACGTAAAGGTAATAACTTAACAGGAGTCAAGGAATAAAAGCCTGTGTATTTTTGAAATATATAATTTAAAGATCCTTTCTTGCAGACATAAAATTACAAGCTAACACTGAAGACAAATGTTGTATTTAACATATAGCAATGTTGCTTCAAATGCCCAAGAAACAGTTAACTTATTTCAATTTTTTGCCCTCATCCTGACATCCTTAATTATACTAGTAGTTTATTTAAGGGTTATTAGACTTAGCAGGAATAATTAAACTCACTGGTAAAATTTATAGTTTTGCATGCTGTACTTTGTCTGTTTTACAAAACAGTAGAATGATTAAAAATACTACCACTCATTCTTAAAGATATAACCTTCAACATATCTCAAGCTTTAACTATCCAGACTTCAAGGTGAGTTAGATCTGAACTAATATTAATGGAAAAAATGTATACCTATAAAATCCTGATTTAAATTATTTACATTAAAATGGATTTCTTTTACAAATATTCCAGCTTAAATTTAACATTTAAAGTCTGAAAATACTTACATAGACCTAAATCTACTGCAGCTCAATAAAAAAATTAAAATAGATAAGACAGACCTGTTGCATCAGTGAATTATCTTAAATTTCAATGAAAAAAAGGCTTAGTCTTTTTTAATTGCTGTCAGAATCAAAGCAAGACATGTTAAATTTCTGAATTTAGTCATTCTTTGTGAAAATGTTGCCTTGTCATCCATTTAAGTGTCTATCATCAAAATGCTTTTAATTAGAATGAATGCTAGTACTTACCTGTTTTTCACTGCAGAAATATATGCATGCTTCACAGGAACATGTTTCTGTTTTTCCTTAATGTACATTAAGGAAAAGGCTGAAAACTCCAATGGTCAATATAAATGGTTTTCCTTTTCTAGATTATTTTCCTGCCTATATTCTTCATTTTAGAAAACGTAGGAGGATGTTTCTGTATATATGTATGTATGTCTGTATGTAGTATTAGCTACTTTAGAAAAGAACCCTCTGTAAACTATTGACCAGTTTGCATTCTAGAATGAAATAGTCCTTGTATAACAAGTGACTAAACTTTAGATAGTTTAATAATATAATAAATACAGAATACTTTTTAAATGCAGTTTTGAATCTATATCTACTTTATATCTCAATGAGGTGCGGAAAGATAAAAAATAAAGTAATATTATTTTCTATTCAAAAAATTATTCAAATTCATTAAAGGTAAAAAAATAGGATTTAAAATGTTCATTTCATAATAGTAAAATGTAATAACTAATTTAATGTAAGAACTCCTGTTTTATTGAGCAGCAGCCAATCATTCAATGAGTCAGTGACAAAGAACTTTTGCTTAGGCAAATACAAAACAAGATTTAAAATCTACTATTTAAATCAAGGGCTCCTACATTCCAATATAAATTGTCATGAAAACTGGTCATTTAAATTAATTGATTTAAATGAGTCAATCATGTTACATGACTAAATAAGACACAAATATAAAATGGATAGTTAAGGAATAGGAACAACCCTTTTGGAGCTTCTTCCCTACCCCCACTGCTTTTGATAAATATATCACATTATGATAAACAAGAGCTGATTCTCCCCTCCACATTTTTCAGTTAATGTGATACACTATTAGTTTAGCAATTATTTAAAAACTTAAAACAAAACAAAAAACTCCCCAAACAAATCCAAGACAAAAAACCAAAACCAAAACCAAACAGTGAGTTGGATAGGTAACAGACAGGTCTGGGAACTGCTTCAACTCATCTTTAGAAGAGTGGGTTGGTTTACTTCCTGCTAGAATAGAAAACCTTTTTATATTTGCTTTGTTATTTTGGTGTAAAAAATGAGTCCTCATTTCTGAGATTTATCTGGTTTCTAGGTCATGAAGCAGTGCAAAGTGAAATTTGAGATATTTTTAAAGGAAGCTCTTACAGAGACATTTGGGAAGGCCATGGGTGCCTCAAGGAGTTGGCTCCTCCAGGCCCACTCCCTGGCCATCATAGGGAAGTAGACTTCCATGGTCTTGCATGCAGTTGGGAACATGGACTGTATTGTGCTCCTTTGGTTAGCCATCGAGCCAACAAACCTTAAGAGATTCCTTCTTAGCAGAATGAATGGTCAGCCTGAAGCTGTAGGAGATGAGCAAATGGCTCCTGCAAGGATCCCCTGTGTGGAAGTGCCTCCAGGCACTGAGCGTGGGGAACTGAGGAGCAGCGAGCTGCTCTGCCAAGTCTCACCAACGTGTCACGCTGCTTTCATTCAGCTACAGGGCAGGGCTGGGAAGTGGCTGTGCCTCTCAACTTGACCTCAGTATCTGTACGTGGTCTGGGAAGTTAAAGCAAGGTGAGGGAACCAGTTGCTGGGTGGTGGGTTGATGGGAGGTGACCTAAAGGGAAGAAGAGCTGTAGAGGTTGAGCAGAGATAGAAGAACCTGAAGGGAAATAGCTGCAACATGGGGGAGGCTGAAGGATGGAATGGGTTTGGTCAGTGAGCAGCAGACTAAGAAAGACCTTCTAGGCTTTTCCTTCTTAGAGGGGAGAGGATGGAATGAGAAAGGGAAAATGTGTGGATCATGTTTTGTGAAGTGCTTTTTCAGTATTGCATTCTTGCAGTATGCCCTGCATCCTCCCAGCAACACCTTTTTCCCAGGAAAATGTACTCTGTTTATTAAGAAATAGATATTACGTCAATAATGCATTTGCCCAAATACACTTAGTGCAAAATACTTTTAAAAGCATTTACAATCACGGTGTATACTTGACAGTCAATTAAGTATATTTTTAAGTTGCCATTCTTCAGCACTGCATGGTTTATTACTGTGGTTCTTTGCCTGCGTGAGGTTAATGCCTGTGTGGTAGAAGCTGTGAACATTGTCACAGGAGCTGTGCAAATCAATGTAAAACTTCATGTCATGCAGCCATGATACTGTAATGCCTCTCAGATGTATGATCTCTCATAATTTGAACAACCTGTAGTAATTTGGAAGTAGAATCCTCTCAGGACTGCTGCCGTGTGGGTTGGTTGTCCTCCATACTTCCCATATGGAGGAGTTATCAGACGCTCAGTTGGTGTTTTTCATAGAGACAAAACACTGCAGCAACAAACGTGAGATGGTAAAATTCAGAATGAAATGATAGTATAGAAAGGCATGTGTTACTGACATTCTGACTCATACCAAGAGACTATGAGGCATAAAAAATAGGAAATGTTTACAATACTAAATGGAAAATAAAACAAAGAAAGACTCATGTTTCAAGTATTTAAATAATTCAAGTAATTAAATAATTATTGGTAGATAATTTTTTATTATGCATTATTTTTTTAGGGATTGTGTAGTCCTACATAAATACTGGGAAATCCTTCCACCAGACATGCCTTCAAGTACCTATACTGTGCCACCTTATGAAGTTGTAGAAATCAATTACAAGGCAATTTTAGCTGGCTGTGCATATCAAATTTATGGAAGAGTTTCTCATGAAACTAAAATTGAAATTAAAGTAACATTTCTGCTCTGAAGCCACTCAAAAAAGAGGTGAATTTTAATACAACAGCTCTGCTATCTGTAAGAATTTGTAATAACAAGCCAAAATTAAAGCTGATAGAAAGGGGGAAAAGGGTTAAAATGAATAGCTGTAGTATACTACACTGCGTCTGATTTCACCTGTTTCAGCTCAAACACTATTATAGGGTTTTTTTATTTTTAAAAAAAATTATTAATCTCTGAAAATGACAGGTGTCAAGAGCCTTTTGTAATACACGTACAAAAAACTTGCGGTCAAGAGGTCATATCACTGCAATGTATGAGGCAGTAGCCTTCTCTCTTGTGGTATTTTCCTTGTTTGAAGTGTTTCCAATGAAAGATGCTTTCTGTAATGTGCATCAGTAAAATGATCTATTTGGGAACAGCTTTACATGGTAAAGGAAACCGTGAGAATACTTTGGTATTGTGTGCATCTTCTCTCTTAACAGTTGTATGTCCAGAACTCTCAGATGCTATAAAGCACACAAAAGATATATGGTTTGCAGCAGCATATGTGGTTTAGGATTGAATTTTATTAATATTATTCTTGCAGTAAAAACAATTTTATAAATATTATTCTCATACTTAAAGCATTTTTTCCAATTTTTTCTTTTTTCTTTACACTCTTTAAAGAGAGTTCTGATGCCTCTGTATTTCAATAAGAAATCTTTCAGTATTTTTTGTGTTTTCTTCATTGGCTTTTAGCACCACAATCCATAAGAAAATTAATGTAGTGTGCAAAATAAGGTGTTTATATATACACAGAGAAAACAAAAATGGAGTAGTTTTAAAACTTAGTTTGGCATGCTTATAGTAAGACAGGTTTTATTTTAAAGCACAGTTTCAGAGGCTCTCCTTGCACTCTGTGAACTGAATGAATAAATTCTTACAGCTTCACTTTGGGTATGTCAAAGCTTGGGCACTGTACCTGCTTGGGCACGTATTTTGAGTCAAATTATGTAATATGCTACATAATCATTAAGAAAAAACCCCAAAACAATAGTGAAGGCTTTGAACTTTTATATATAAAGTTAGATTTTGGAAATATGTCTTATTTCGACACACCAGCGACCAAAGTGGTTTGGCCCAGAACCTTTTGAAAGCGTTGTTCAATGTGGCAATACTGCTAGAGACTGTTTTCAATTTTTGTCCAGTTGATTTGGGTAGGGGTAAAGAAGGGAGATTAATGACAAAGTTACACTGAAGTTTTAAAACAGCTTTTAAACCCACATCATAGTAAGGTCCCCAAATAAGGATTTAGGAAAAGTGGATTAAAAAAAATTATTTTTTTAAATTTATTTACTGAGCGAGTAAATTGCTTCTCAAGTGCCCTGAGGGGAGGAGGAAGTGTTCACTCAACTCTTCTTTGCCCCAACATCGTGTGTAGGAAGGACTGAGGGATGCAAGGAGTGTATGCTTTTAAAAAGTGAAGTTAGATGGGGAATGGTTTTTACCCATTTCTGACAGAAACAGCTTTATTGTGTTCCTTTAGACCAGGATGTAGAGCAATACTGCTTGCATCACATAGGCTTTGATGCAGGAAAGTTCTGCAAGATTTACACTGCAGATTGGTAGGAAATTATATTTTGATTTTAAAAATAATTTTCATTATTTCATTTTCCTTCTGGATGGGCTTGTGCAGCACATTTCTGTGCATAGGAATTGAGACTTTAAAAATAGTTGCCTGCTAGTCTTTATTGAATTGAGAAAAAGGAATGATGGAGACAAGAGGACTCCAGAAAAGAACTGGGGAAAAGATATATTTTTAAGGTTTAAAGTCCTGAGTAACGCAGTAATTTTTGATGAAAGAACAGTGTTGGTGGAACACTGCCTATACGGGATAAAAAAGACAAATGCTCAGGAAATTGGAAATTTTAGTTGCAGGGGATTATGAAGGCAGAAAATAAGGAAAGAATGGAAGAAAGTTTACTGAGAATAATAAAGTGTAGAGAAATCTATATGGCAAACAGTATTAAAAAAATAAAATGCTATTCTTCTTTCATTCTGTTATTTACTGAAAGCTTTGCTTTCAGTAGTCTGAGCAACAAAGACTAATAACAAATATGAAAAAGAAAAATATAAGTCACTATCTGGCAATGAACGTTTTAGGAATTCCACTGCATTTCTGATTGCTGTATAAAGTGTGTTCCTCACTGTTATCTCATTTTATGGTATTCCCCAGAACACAACATGTTAGGTGCCATGATCATAGCAGAGAAATAGAGATGTTATGAACTTCTATTCCTACTTAAACAGCCTATCTCTAACAGGCTGCTGAAAATTGTTATTTTGATGCATTTTTATATATGGGGATCTTTAGGGTGTAAAGCTACAGGGGTAGCTGGTGGGATAGGAATGAAAATTAGAGTTTACCTTTGTGTTTCGTGAGGATGAGCAATTTGAAGAATAGAGCAATTCTGAAACTCGATTGTGATATCTTTGCCAGTATTAAATGTGTGATCACTACTTTGGTAGCTGCAACAGGAAAAGGAGAGGTTATACACAGAAATGGTCGTTGCATTTTTTAGCTTTAACTGTTTTTAAATAGCAGAGTATCAGAGGTACTGATGGTATGGAGGTTTTTCAAGGTAGAAAAACCTGCAATCATAAGGACTGGCTATGGGAGTTGCTAAAGGAAAGGCAATGCATAAAGGACAAAGGAGCAGGTAGAGACAAAAAGGGATTAATAGGAACAGGAGAAAAGAATTTGCAGAAGACAGAATTAGAAGTTATCTTTGAATTGATAAAATTATCCAGTCTGTGAAGATAATGAAAATATGGCATTGAACAACTAATAAGCAACAACTGCAAGATGTGGTAAATACATAGATACAGTATTCTAACTTCAATAATGGAGAAGACTTTCTTCTGACATCTACTATGATACTGTATTGATGTGATGGTCTTGTATTAATTTTGTGCTCCATTCTTCAGAATACTTTTGGTCTGTCAGCCCTAGCACACAGCTTCTGATGTTACTGGCATTAAATAGCTAAGGCCAAAGTTACTGTATTTTGCTGTACCCTGGAAATGTATTTAGTTGATTTTTATAAATAATGAAGATTGGCCTGGAAACTTAGGTTCATAGCCATGATTTTCTTAGTAGCAATGCATGAATAAAGGTTTGCAGAGTTAAAATGAAGTATAGATAGGAAAGCAATAATGTAAATAATGAGGGTCTTTGGCATGTAAGTAAAGTATGTAAGAAGTGATTGAGACTTTTTTCCTCAAACTTTGGATGTAGAGCTTCTTTACAGTATTGGATGGAGTAGCATAGGGAGTTGAAATAATCTTATCTGAGGTAGATGAATAAAAACCTGAACAAGTACATTCAGTAAAATCCCTCTTCCAAAATATTGAAAGCTTTCAAAACCGAATGTACCCTGGAAGGGGAAGTGTTCAGTACTTCTGAGGGCAGCATCTTAGGTCATTAACGTGAGGCAGAGAGGTGTGCAACTTTTTTTGCAGGGGCATAAGTGATATCCAGGTAGATTTTGTTTCTTGTCCAAATGATTCTGTAATGTGACATTTTTCAGTAACTTCTATACTCATTCATTAGTCTGGAGCATTCATGCTGTTTATCTCCATTGTGCAGAAAGTAGGAGACTGTTACTGTTTACCAACTTATTTATTCTAAATATGAATTTTTATACTGCAGAAGTTAAACAATGTGCACTGAATCAAGGTTTTAAAATCATGACTCAATATTCTTGACTTTTTGAGATTATTATTTTCTTAGTAACAATTTTCTGAAGGATTATAAAACAGTAATAAATTAATTTTATTTAAAATGGCTTATATGAGAAGACAATGAACTCGCACAGAGATCCAGTCTGGTGTTACTATGTTGCACTAAAATGCTTCACAATCAGTTTCAGATTCCCTTTTGTATTACACCATAATTCCTACGCAGAAGTTTTTGGGAAATAATGATAATTCAGAAGTGAAACATAAAATTCCATGTCTAATTATATATATTTTTTTTTACCGTGATGTGCTGTGGCTCGTTCATAGGCAGAACTGGAAAAATGTTTGTTTTGCTTTTATTTTTAAACTAAATAGTCACAGAACTGGAAGACAATCTGATAATGTAACTTAAAGGAAAAAAAAAGAGTTAATACTCCCTTATGTTTCATCTTCTGGAGTTTTTCCAGTTAAAATAGTGATTGTTCCAATTTTATCATACTCTGAGCTAGTAATAGCAGACTAATTGGTTTGGCAGCACTGGTTATTAGTTTACCCATGTTTTTAATTCAGAAATGTTAGTTTTTAATTCAGAAAAAAGCAGCCAGTAACAAAGTTGAAATTAAATGTATGGTCTAATTTTAGAAAAATACCCCCTATCTGAGAAGATATCCGGTTTATTTCTATAAAAATCACCTTAAAAACCTTGGAAGGATGACTTCATACTTTTTTTTTTTTTTAATATTATAGCTAAAAATAAAACAAAGTAAGATTGGCATATTTTACAGTCTTCCATAGTGCCATTATCTCTTAATATGAATACTGGAACATTTTGTGTTGCAGGTTTCTTTTCCAAGTAAAAAGAACATTTCTGTCCATTAGCAGAATTGGAGGATTTTTTAAAAGTTGTATAATATTCCTTAAAAAAAATCAGTACATCTTGTTGCTGCAGCAAATACTTATATACTGTAAGGCCTTGCAAAACAAATATCTAGCATTGCATGGTGATTTAAAGAAACAATGCTGTAGGAAAGAGTAAACAAAAAAGTAACTTAGAACAAGTCAGCAGCATACTATTTTTGTAGTGCTGTGTTTATCTGCATGGTTCCACATTGTGATTGTTGATCAGATCTGCCCATATTAAAAAATTAGGGAGCATCTGAAGAGGGCAGTGAAGATGGTGAACGGTCTTGAGGGGAAGCCGTGTGAGGAGTGGCTGAGGTCACTTGGTCTGTTCAGCCTGGAGGAGACTGAGGAGAGACCTCACTGCAGTTACAACTTCCTCATGAGGGGAAGAGGAGGGGCAGGCACTGACCTCTTCCCTGTGGTGCCCAGTGACAGGACCCAAGGGAATGGCCTGGAGTTGTGTCAGGGGAGGTTTAGGTTGGGTATTAGAAAAAGGTTCTTCACCCAGAAGATGGATGAGCACTGGAACAGGCTCCTCAGGGAAGTGGTTGCAGCACCAAGCCTGACAGATTTCAAGCATCTGGACAAAGGTTCACGTGGTGTGACTCTTGGGGGTGTCCATGCAAAGCCAGGAACTGGACTCAGTGATCCTTGTGGATCCCTTCCATCTCAGCATATTTGATGATTCTGTGATTCTTTTCCTGGCATCCAGTTCTGTGTTACCATTTTTTGGAGGCAATCTGTGGCTATTTCAGTAGGAATGATTTATACTTCATTCCTGCAGCTTAAGTTACATGAATCAATTTTTTTCAGGGGTGAATAGAGACTATTGATTTTAAAGAGCTTTGTATCTTCTCAGCACATTTTAACAGTCTCTGGTTTGGGTGCCCTAGGTTTAGGCACATACGTTTGAAATCAGTGTCCTAGATATATTTGCAGAAAGGGCTTGATGGTATTGTTTTTTAGTTAATTAGTTTTTAGTTACTGTTTTTTAGTTAACTGGTTTTTAGTTAATCAAAATTAGTTGCTGGGCTGTTTTATCCAGGCAAAATAGGCAAAGTGATTCTCATCACTTCAGCATAGCTGCAGAACAAGAAAGGAGTTTTTGGGTACCAAGAAACTCCTTTGCTCTTACCAAAAGGCTACCTTTTGTCAAACTTCACTCTGGAAAAATGAATTCTGTCCTAAGAGTAACTCTGGGTTAGTTTTTTGGCATTGAAACATGATCCAGACTTCACAATCAGTTTCAGATTCTCCTTTGTATTACACCATAATTCCTACATAGTAGAAGGTTTTGGTGTGTAATGCTAATTCAGAAGTAATACATAAAATTCCATTACTAATTATATTTTTTTTACCATGATGTGCTGTAGCTCGTTGATAGGCAGGACTGGGAAAATGTTTGTTTTGCTTTTACCTTAGAAGAAGGTATTGCATCATACATGTTAATTTATGTCATTAAATTATATGACCCTTTTGTGTAAGACTTGATTAACAAAGGCAATTTAGGGTAGAGCTGGAATTAGATTTCAGAAGTCAACTTAGTTTGTAGGTCAGTCTGTCTCTGCTTAATAGCAAAAGTTAATCAGCATGTTGTCTGGAGTTACAGAGACATGGTTTTTCTTTTTCTAAGCCCAGGTGTGATTCCTGACTTGTGCTAACTATGCTTGTCTAAATTTGATTAACACATCTATGGCTTAAGTCTTGAAAACAGCAGTTCTAGATGTGTTCATATTCATGAGAGTAACACCTAAATTAAGTAAACTCTTTAGAAAAAATGTCGTACCAGGAAACATCAGCCAATAAGTATTCATGAAAAAAAAAAAGTGAGTGTATTTATCCCAGACTATAGCAATTGTGGTGAATAGTATTTTTACTGAATATGACCCAAGCATCACTATAAATTTCTGATTTAATGTCTTCAAATGTCTATGAAAGGTGGTCTTGCTAAAATACCATGGTTAAAATTCTGTCATGTTCCTCAGTCATAGTCTTCAAAAGAAATAAAGATGACAAGTTAAGCTTGACTTCATAGTTTTCCCTCCAAATATTTGTGATTTTCAGAAGTCTGTGTGCTGAGTATTTTAATATTGTTGTGAATTGGACAGGGTTGGCATTATTCTATTTGTTGGTTCATAGCAGTTACCAAGCAGTGGCCAGAAATGTTAATCTAAGTGTTTACTAAGCATTCTTTAAGTCTTGATCATTTGCAAGAAGGCAGCAATAACAAATGCCTATAATGTAGAAACTGTTGCAGAATATCCAAGGTAAATCCAAACAAACAGAATAAAAAACTAGGTAAAAAGCACTCCTATTAAGAATCTGTTCCAAAAGTTCTGCAATTTCAAGCACATTCTGTTAGCGTCCTCAATACATTGGTATGATAAAAACAATTTTATGTAACAACAGTAGCCTTCTAGTAATTGGCTACTGTTCTGAACTACAGTACTTGTTATAATTTTCTATTCAACTAAATATATTTTACTTAAGTACTTTGCTATATATTTGAAGAAATATATTTGTTATATATTTAAAGAAATGTTCCATAGTTCTTTGACTATGAAGTGAAAAATAGAATAATTTGTCTGCTTAAAATAACTATTTTAAAGTTATATCTCTCTGAGATAGCCACAAAAAAGATTGATTTATTCAAAATTATGGTTCCTACCACATGTTTGAGTGTTGAATGTGTGTATCAGTTTCAAATTTGATAGCCTAAATGTGAGTAATTCTTCTGTAATTTCAGTATTTTTTGTTTCCTTTATTTTATGTAGGTGTCTTTGGGCAGATAAGTCATGTGATATTGCTAATAGCTTCAAATGTAGAGAAGAAAATGTACAAAGTGGCACTTATTAATTAACAGTCACAAACCAGATGATTATGAGAAGATTCTACTCAGCTGCCTAAGTAAGACAAATGCAATGTATTAATACTGAAAAACCTCCTGTCCCATTATATTGCAAGTCTGATGTAGACACAGAAGCATGGAGTTTCATATTAAGACTATTTTATTCCTGTGCTATTATGGCTGTATAATGTAGATAAAGAAGTCATAAGACTTTATGATTAATTTAATCTCAGTTTACAATTGTTTCACTTATGTTTCAACCAAGGAAACAGGGATTGAGGTTGCTGTAGATTCAATTTTTACTATGCTGTGTTGCACTAAATACTCTAGGTGTAACTTCAGAAAGCCTTAGGTGGACTCTTACAAATCTAACTAATTTTACTATGTACTTCAAAATAGACTGAATTATTATTATCTCACATTATGTGAAATATATGTTGTGTGTATATTATTATGTCAGCCCAGTTTATGTGTGGAATTTTTAATCCAGTTACTACATTGCCATTACTAGTACAAGTGGACCCTTTCAGCTGAATAGTTATTAAATATTGAAATGTTCCAAAGATACTATGTGAAATTAAATATTTAATTTTGCATGATATTTTCACAGAAATATTTCAACTGTTTTATATTTTGGGAAGATACTAAAATGTATGATCTCAATATTGTATGAGCTTATATCTTGACAAATTTCAGAAATTATATTTAAAGCATATAAAATCTGTCTATTTTGCTGTATGGGTGTGGACCTAAAAGATTGAAAGTGTTGTCTGTAACTGTAAGGTCATCTTTTAAATATAAATTTCAGAAGTTTATTAAACTCCACATCAATTTCTCCATGCAGACTTAACTAGATGCAAGAATGCACTCAGAGTTTGGATTCTTACAGTTGACAAGACTCAGGAACAGAGCAGATAAATAAATGAGGAGAGATACAAGAAATAAACAAATTATTAGAAAATTAAGAATCTGTTATAACCAATGTGCATGACTTAGGGAAAAAAAAACCAAAACAAACAGCCAAAAAACAAACCACGCACACACACAAAAAATCAACAAACAAAAAAATCATAAACAACACAAGATTGTACACAAAACCCTCAGTTCAAAATCTTCAGGTAGATTTTTGCCCTAAGTTTAACTTAAAGGCCAAATTTCACCCCATCCTCTCACTACTAACAGACAAGCCACAGTAAGAACCAATATTAAACTAGAGTAAGATAACTCTCCTGTTTTCTATAAATCAAAGATGCTCACATAAACAATTACCAGTTTGTGGCAGACTGCCAAGTGTTTATTTCTTACTGTAACTACCAGTGATCATCGTGGGGATTGTCATGCTTTTCCCTCTTGGAAGGCACATTGCAGAGTAATTGTGGTAACAGCTTATTCACAGCTTGTTAAGTCATATTTGATTCGGGGAAATATTTGGGTAAAACAGGGTGTCTCCAACGTGTATTTAATGAACACAGCAGACAACCAGACTTCAGTACTATGGTAATAGACTTATTTATCTTGATTTGAGAAAATTACTTTGGTTAAATACTGTCTGTGTTTGAACACTAATTAAAACCATTAGAAATGTTACATCAAATCATAGAGAGGCTTGAGTTGGGAAGGACCTTAGAGATCATCAGTTCCAGCCCTGCTGCTGTGGACAGGAACACCTTTCACCAGACCAGGTTGCTCAAAGTTTCATCCAACCTGACCTTTAATATTTCCAGGAAATGGAGCATCCACAATTTCTTTAGAGAACTTGTTCCAGTGCCTCATGGAATTTCTTCCATGTATGTAATGTAAACCTACTCTCAGTTTTAAGCCATTCCCCTTATCACTACATGGCCTTATAAATAGTTCTTCATCTTTCTTGTAGGCTTCCTTCAGGTACTGGAAAGTCGCAGTTAGATCACCCCAAACACTTCTCCAGGGAGAACAATCCCAATTCTTAGCCTTTCCTCATAAGCAAGGTACTCTATCTCTCTAATGATCTTAGTGGCCCTTGACTCAGTGAAAAGTTTGAGGAAGTAATTTATTTTTATCTTTCTTGTCTTTAATAGCTTTAGGATTTTTCTATTCTCCTTTTCACCATTACAGACACATTGAGTTTTGTGAGATTTTGGTAATAGTATTGTAAATGAGTGTCAGCTAGTTAAATTGTTTCCTCTGTGGTAGTAATGAGCATTATGATACAAATGTTCTATCTGATGCCTCAATTAGTATTTAGCTTGGACATCATAAAGATGATGGTTCTTGTCCCTTCTAGCTACAAGGCAAAGTGAATCTCAAAATCTTAGCTTGTGTCTCTTTAATCATAACCTATTTTAAGTAGCTCTGACCTTTTGTCGAAACTATGTTGGAAAGCTCTTGTTAGAAGTAAAAAACTTATGATCAGACACAAACATATCTTAATCTAACCACAAACATAAGCTAACACAAAAGAAGGAAAGTATCAATAAGCTTGTTATTTCTCATACTATGAGATACAGGAGTGTTCAAACAGGTTTGCATTTTTAAAATGAGTAATCTTTCTTTTATCTATGCCAGCAAGATGATGTTTAACCTACAGCTTTCTCTATGTTTTTGTTTGTTACTGGCAAACATTTCTGTATGCAATGTCCTTCCTGAAAAACAGTTGGAAGTTGTTTTTTTTTGCATAGAAAGCATTGCTAAACATTTTATCAAGATGTCTAGTGGTTTTAGTAACTGAAAGTGTACTATTTTCAAATGGTGCCTGAGAGCCTGGTTTGATATAATTAGTCATTTGTGTTTAAATATTTTATTGTGATGCTATTAATCATGATCTTCTTCACTGTTTCTTTTTGAAGGAGCCACAGCACTTTTCAGGGTCAAGTATTTGTAAATGGTGATAATGGCTAATAGCTCAGTGCAAAAGGCACTGTCAGTAGAAATTCAGAGCTTTTTCTTGCATCATCTTCAAATCCAAAACAGCCTCTGAATTAAAAAATCAGGAACAGATTTTGGTCAGAATGTTTAGATCACCATAAAACAAGCAGGGTAGATACAGAACTGCTCTTGAATTGACAGCATTCTTTATTTTGGGAGATTTTTGCTTAATTTATACAGAAAACAGCATCGTTTCAGAACAGCTATCCAAATTAGAACAGTCCAGAGCATGACTGTTCATTGATTTCCTATTTGATTAAGAGTGAGCAAAAAATACAGAACCCTTTATTTAAAATTAGGGTCTTTGAAACCCTATTGAAGAGGATCCAGAAAAGGGAAACATTAGGAATATAACAGTTGTCCCCTGATCTACCTCATTAGTTCAATGGTATTTCAAAAGTACAGTTTTTAACAATATTTTTTCCACACGTTTTTGGAATTCTAATCAAAAGGTAAATCGATCAGCAGTAATATATCATGGATGTAAAGCCTGCAGTTTGAATAACTAGCCAGAAATTGCCCATACTTTCCTTGATATATCTTTAAAACAATTGCTGTATGATGGGGCAGCAATCATTGCAAGGATAAGAGGACCTAAAAATATTTTTTTTTTTTTCAGAATCATAACAATAAAACATGGGCTTGTACTTCTTTGGAAATAAAACTGATTTAATGTAAAAACAACTCAGAGTGGTTTCATCTTAGGTATTTTTGTTTAAGAAATAAGTTACTAATTACACTTGACAAATTATTAAGACTTTAATCATTAAGCCATCACAGAAAAACGTTTTTTGTGCCTACTAGAATTTACTTTGTATAATAGAAAATTGGATTAATATACATTAATATACAACAATTACTGAAAATTATTTTATGTTGTAAATAAAAATATTGTTAAGTGTGAAGACCATACACAACTTCTCAGTAGCATTATAATAGGTGTAACTAGAAGCATTAGAGAAGTTAGATTATAAAGTACTGGTTTTAATTAGATACCTTGTATTTTATGAAAAAAATGATTGATCAATTTTTAACCTTTTTAAAAATTTAATTTGTCAAATGAAGGATAAGAATGCATGTGAAAGCAGATTTTCTAGCCTAATTTTACCAAATTCCCTTCTTAGAAAGTAGAAGTAATAGAAATATTAGTATAAGATGCTGTTAAGAATAACATAGTGTAACATCATTTCCCTTAATACTAAAGAATTTCATTAAATAAAACTTTCAATCATTTCACTTACAGTTCTTTCAAAGAGACACTTTGTTTGACTTTGAAATGTGCTTTACTGTAGGGTCAGCTCTCCGCTGATATTAGGGGATTTAAACATGAGTAAAGATCAGTAAGCACAAATTATCAGTGAATTCTGAATTAAAATATAGCAAGTATTGTGGTCACCATCCTAGCATGAGTGAGTTTTGTTTGCAGCTTTTTGGTCAGAAAATATCATATTACAGCCATCCTGAGATCTACCTCAGTATTTCCATTTCATTCAATTTCATTCAATTTCTTTTTTTCCTGTTACTTTCTTATAGTTCTCTTTCATTCCCTTTCTATTCTCTATTTCTCTCAGAATTGTCATGAAGTTTATACTTGAGGAGCTAACTATCTGGTTTAAATATTAGGAAGGTAGGGAATTAAAGGAATAATAAATCAATCAAATAAAGAAGCAAAAAGCCCAAGTCACCACCAGAGACCCACAAACAGAAAAATGAAAAACCAAAACAAAAACAACAAAACCACAAAAACTAGTTTGTGTGGTACCTGATTCTGCTTGGGACAGAAGACTAAGCTTTGCTTACTCTTTATTAAACTTGGTCCATTTCTAGATATATGGCTCTTTGATGTTTCTAATGACAATTTTGCAGGATTGTTAGTACAAGAGTTAAAATATATTTTATTAGGCATTGATGAAAAGATTGATAACCTTGTTCTTTGTCATGCCATTTAGAATACCTGTCATATAAAAAACAATAATAAAAAGATATGTTGAAAAGCCACATATATTTTTTGCTTTATATTAGCTGCTGAAAATTGACATGCATCGAGTTTTGTAGTAGGATGCATACTACTGTGTTCCAACTCTTTCTTAAGAAGACATACAAGAGATCATTATTTTTCTTAAATACATATAGATAGATTTATCTGTTTAAGACCATGTGAAAAAAATAAATAAAATAAAAACAGGAAGAGATTTTCTGTGTTACAAGGACTTTGAAGGTTTATGTGCAACTCAGTAAAATGTTGCAATCCTTCTTAGCTATAGATACAAGCAGTACTTTAAAAAATATTGCTTGGATGTGATGTGCTATTGTAACTATTTGTATTATTGGGCCTTAAAAACTTATTCAAGTTCTTGATCCCTATTGAGCAAGGTATTGTAGGAGTATAATGAAGGCACAGTTTGTTTCCTAAAGAGCCAAGCATATTGTGTCTTTGAAGAGGTTTTAGTAATAATAGAAAAAAACAACTTCAAATACCCTCCAGTATAACTGAATACTATTCAGCAGCTGTAGTGTCATCTACGTTACAGTAGTGTTCTTTACATCATGGGTGATTTTTCCGGAGTAAGTCAAAACAATAGTGTAAATCTCTAAAATCATATCAATTGTTACTCAAGATAACCTTACAGTAGTGTCTCTATCCGGAAATGTTTTTACCACAACTGTTGTGCTAAAAAGCATTTTTTTCTTATGACTTTTTATGATGTTTTCACCTTTTTTCTCCTTAGAAAGGTTCCTCACCTTACCATTATCTTGGTCTGACCATGAAGAAGAACATTACATAAATACGCTTACTAGTTTGATTAGAGGACAACTTTCTGGCAATAATATGGATGACTCACATGTTTCCTTGCTGTCAACTCCTTGCCCTGTTTTCACATGGTTGTTGAGGGACTACATAAAAGGCTGTGGTTGCTGTCAGAGATGGTAGGAGCCCTATCTGTGTGCCTCACCTGCAGGTTTGCCTTCACATTTACTTTTTGACTTTTTTTTCAGTTCTTCTGTTCTAAGGAGTCCTATTCCCTCATCTTCCTGAAACATTGTCTATGTTCTGATGGCTCAGTCTTTTTTCTGCTTATGAGAGGCTTTTCTGTGATGCAGATGGCAATTTGAACACAGTTCCCCTTGTCGAACCTGGCATTGGAAACTGGAAAAGTAGTTTCCCTTTTCCTCCAAAGATATAATCTACTGTTAGAGAATATAACACTTTCCAAGCTGTACAGGAAAATGTATGTATGTACCTTTTTCTCTGTAGCATGGGAGATGTGAGTTATGCCTCTATCCTGGTTATGTTCTCCTGCAACTTTCAAACAGCATAAAAGGGGCTATGTAAATAAAAAAATAACTTATTGAGAAAGAAGTATTCCTTCCTCCATATTAGGCTCTTAGAGAAAAATCCTTGTCTTCAAAACTGCAGGTGTATGCTTTTTTGAACTGATACAATGTGCCAGCTTCATTGCACAAGTAGTAATACTTGTAATACAAGTACAATGGTGATTTTTTCAAATAGCATTACAAAAGGCTACCCAAGGAAGCAAAGCTCATGGCTTGCAGCTCAAAGGAGGAAATTGCTTTATTAGAGCACCAGTTCTTCTTTCTTCTTTCTTCAGTACTAAAGAGAAGGGAGCATTTTAATGTTCCAGAAGAATTATAGTCATCTTCTCTGCAAATTTAAGGAAGCACACTATGTATCATAAACTCTGTACCTTTTTCCCAACTAACCAAACACTTGTGGTCACTCATGGGTTATGTATGTTTTATTGCAGAACTGCACAGGTTTGAAGTTTGGAGACTTTTTTTCCCTGAAAATTGAAACAATTAAAAGAATTTCTAGTTCTCTGACTGTTACTTATTAACAGTGTTTCTAAGTCTTACCTATGGTCCAGGTTAACCTGTGGTTGGTTGGCTCCTATTTCCACCCCTTTCCTTTTGAAGTTTGCAGTATAAGCAATCCTTAATATTGCATTTGGATTTTCTGAGTGCTCCAGCCCTCATCACTTCACTGATTTCTGTCTAAGGCTGAGGAAAGAGAATGGGTTTTGGTTTTCTTAGTAAGAGATTAATATGTAAAACAAGATTGTATATCTTTAAAAAACTCAAGTTACCTAGCTATAGTTAATGCTTCAACACATGCATAGTGTTAACCCTCACCCACATCCAGGATTTTTTTCCCTCCTAACTTTGAAGAATTCAAGCTATTTCTTATCTCTGAAACACCTTGTTCTTCAAGGGGAATTTTGGTCACTTCTGTATCTTTTTAAGGTTTTCTTGTTACTGGGGATACAGGAATTTCATGTGTTTTTTTCAAAGAGCATTACATAAGGCTAGTCAAGGTAGCAAGGCTCCATGGCTTGCAGCTCAAGGGAGGAAATTGCTTCATTAGAGCACCAGCGCTTCTTGCATGTACTTCTAAAGAGAAAGGGGCATACTGAGAACTATCTCAACCATGCATTGACAAGCCCAGTTTTGCAAGTTTACCAGAAAAATCTTCTTTTTAAGGAGTAGCCCTTTGCGAGCTACCAAAGAAAGTGTTACCATCATCCTCACAAGCTGCTTCAAGGCAAGACACCAGCATACTGCTTCTGCTCAGGGTCTACAGGATGAAGCATCACAAACCAGCTAGGAGTAAATACATTTCACACATATTTTCAAGCCCTACTAACTGCTAAAATGGTATTTCAGATATTTTCATATTTGTTCAAATGCCATTAGGTTCTTTGTGAAAAACCACTTTTGTAACACAGTTGCCCATTTTACTAGTTTAAATGATGACTGGCAGGTTTTAGAAACTAGGTTCAGACAATCATGGATACAAATTGAATACCTTGCTCACTAGGCATTCAGCCTGTAAATTATGTGAGGTAGATACGCTTTTTAAAATCAAAAATGTAGGTATTTTTAAAATCAATAGCAAAAAGTATACACAATTTGATTAAATAATATTGTAAATTCATTAAAGCTGTTTTTTGTAGCAGAAAGCCTTCTTGCTGGAGCTCATAACAAAAATGTTTGTTTGAATCCTGAACGTTATTTAATTATTTTCCCACTTTTAATTAATGGGATAAATTTTTGTTGTGATACAGTGTTTTATTTCATAGTAGAGAAATGTTTCCAGTTCAACTGAATTACTTACTCTCTCACAGCAGTACTTGTTTTGCCTTCGTTGCTTCTTATTTAAGTTAAGAAGTTCTAGTCCTTTGGTCTTTCAGCCCGTAGTGAAGACAATATTATATGATTTAAATGACCAGTCACAAAACACAAGTGTCTCATAAATTATCTGTGAAACCAATTCAGCAAACACTCTGTAGGTTGGAATTTGTTTTCTTAAACTATCTGGGAAATCTTTGGTAATGGCATATGTATGAGTGAACTGGATAAGCAGTTTTTGGTCATCAGATAGCATTATAACATAAATAACTGAATGAGTGTTAACTGTGATTCATCAAACAACAAGAAATTCTTAGTGAATGTTATAATTCATTTATCTCTGATAGTTATATTTAATAGAAAATACAAATATAGCAGTAATACATACTGCCACCAGCCCTCCCAGTTCTTAGTTCATGTTTTTGAAAACAAAAGAAATGTTTTCTGAAATGTTTTTTGAAAACTTCGTTTTAAGTCCATGTGTAAAACAGTAATGTATATTCACTCACATAACCTCTGTTTTACTCATGAAACAAAAAAGCAAAAACAATTCTAGCCCAGTGGCTGTCTGGGTGACACTTCCATAGGGCCTGATTTCTTCACTAGCCCTTCACTATCCACTAGCTGTAGATGTGGCTCCCCCTCATTGTGGTGGTTATCACAATAGTTCGGTGCTGGTGCTTTTAGCAGTATACAGGTTATCAGAGATGTTGTTTATACATGTGAAAAAAACCCAGTATGGAAGCTATACTTCAGATTTCATCTGCTGTTAAAACGGAATGCAACCATTAGATAGGAGGTTGTTACTGTACCTTTTGCTGGAGTTTTGGAGAGATGGGCTGTTGCTGATAACCAACATATGCAATTAAATTGCCATTCTGACCATGCATTTTCAATCTTATTAACAAAATCTCCTCTTCCCTCAGTCTTTCTGGTCATAATCATATCTTAAATTTTTTTTATAACCATTTAGCTTCACTTTTTCCTATGCACTATTAGATTTTTCTTAATTTTTTTCCTTGTTTGTAGCATCAGTGACCCTCATCTTTTCTGATAAAGATCATAGACAGTTTTTATAGTTATTTCAGGAGCTGTGCTCTGTCCAGTGTTAGTGCTGTCCTGTTCATTTGCGGGTCTTTGCATCTGGTTTTTCGTTTCTTCCAAAACTGAAGTTTCTTAGATAATTCTGTATTTCTTTAACTATTTTTCAGAATTGCTCTTTTGCCTGTACATTCTTAGCCAAACTGTCACACCCTAATCTTCCTGCCTTTGGAGGGCAGTTTATGATCTAGCTGGATATTACTCTTCCCTTTGGCCAGCTATACATTGTGAAACATGGAATTTAAAAAATAAACCTTATACTTACCAGCCTTCCTTAAGATGTACTCCTTCCATAGCTTTGACCTCGGTCTCTTTTTTCTAGCTAGTCAGTTGACTTCCAAGGAGGATTGTGTGTTCTTCCTACTGGACATTGTTTGGAGGAGCCATCGCCATAATCCCAAATTTATGTTAAAAACTTAGAGCAGATCCACACTACTCTTCCTTCTTTGTAAAGGTTTTGCCCTACCGGTTGAAATTGTTAGTGCTTTTTATCATTACAGTTTTAATGGCAGCTTTTGGTACTATTTGTTTGTATTTTTGAAGCTCCACTTAAAATATTATGGGGCTAAAATCAGGTGTAATTCAGTAGTATTAAATCATCCTAACCACTGATAAACTTGAGACACAGAGGTTTGAACTGATTGTTTTATGTGTCTCTGTTGGGTGTAACTTGCACCTTTGTAATTTTCTTTAAATTAGTTTTGTTATTAGAAAAGTCAGTTTAAAATTACGAAAAAATTATGCTTGCCATTTGTGCAGTTTCATATACATCTTAAAATCAGTACAGTAAGTATTCTCTGCTTTGGAAAGAAGAGGTTGGTTGGGTTTTTTTTTAATGTGAATACTAGCCTGATTATATTTAGACTGCAATTGTAGATATGGTTCCCAGTTGGCAATGAGGAGTGTAAGATTTGCTCATTTGTTTGTAAGTGCATGTATGTAGGTATGCACACTGTTTGCTAACACCTTTCTTGACAGCCACGATAAGCTGCCGGGACTGGCGAGAGAGTTCACCTAGCAGAGGCTGAGAGGATGAAAGGTCGTTTTATGAAATGCAAACTGAGAAGCTATAACATAAACAAAACTGCTCTCAAAGAAGTACTGTTTCCTGCCTACATATACACAACTTTATTCTTTTAGGCTTTTCTCCACACTTTATGCAAATAATAATCACTCAGTTTCCATCTGAAAGTGAACAGCAGAGAGGGACTTGAGGTCTGGTCTTCCCAAGATCCATTCTGCCCAATAATTAGGACACCTCTAGGTTGTCTTTTATATTTGTTTAATGAAAAGCGGATTGTGGCTTAGGAGGTCTGATAAAAGCTGTGAGATTTTAATTATTGAATATTTCATAGTTTTCTGCTGTGGCACATCCAGTATTTCTCCTTTTGACTAGTGTTGGGAAGTACCTGTTGCACTGAGGAAGTAGTGAAAACCAACGGCCATGATCCTAAGTAGCAAAAAGAAAAGTAAATGTTTCAAGCAAAGTTCATGGGATGCTGTGATTTTTAGATTCTGAATAAGAAAAGCAGCATTTCAAGTCTCTACTATTGAGGAAAACATCGGTGTGATTTCAAACATTGACATGGTAAAAATAGTAGCAAAGTAGTAAACTCTAAAAGTTTCTATGATGTTGGCAATTGTTGCGGATTCTAAGAAGTAAACAGTGTATTTCAGATCTATACAAGAATAACTAAGGAAATCTCTTTGAATTCAGTTATATCAATGGTTTACTTTTTTATCCTAGTCTGTAAAGTAAATTCTTTTTGGTGAGTATTTCATTGAAAGATCTGATAGGAAAACTGGAGCCTTTGTTAAAATTCGTGAAGATCTCTGAAAATCAGTGTTACTGTCCTTTTCTCTCATCTCTCCAATATTCCTTCTGTCTCCATCTAATCACAAGTGTCAGACTGCACAGCTATTCTGTAAATAGTCATCCCTTTTTTGTTCCTCGTATCCACAGTGTTTTCTTGGCTTCCAAAAGAGCACAATAACTCTTAGCATTCTTCATCTCTCACCTCTGCTTCTGTTTCCTTTGTGATTCCATCACTTCCTTTGGAACGTGAGTCTTTTCTTTCTTGTGCACTTACTTCTTGTCTGTAATCCAGCATGATTTTGGACTTCTTGTGAGTTCCCAGTACTTCCACATCTTCCCTTCTCCCATTCTCCTACAGTCTCATCTCCTGGATGGTTTTAGCAAACCCACAACTTTTAATTTCCACTCTGTCCTTAATGTCAGTTTTAATTGCTGAAAGTCCATTTTCTTTTTCGGCCACCTTCATGCTCTGTCCCATGCTGCCCCATAAAAATCTGCAAGTCCACTATGGCTTTTGCTGTCCCTGAAGTTCATGTCCATGTGGTGTGTACAGCAAGTTCAGCACTGGCTAATCCATGCATGGATTGAAACTTGCATTTATAGTAACTGGGAATGCTTTGTTTTTCCTTGCCTTCTGCTCTTTCCCGCTGTGCTTTTGCCTGATCTTTTTATGCCACACATGCACGGTGTCAAATCTAATGGGGCCTTAATTTAGGCATCTACATGTTACTGTAATTAATTAATAACTCCATCCTTTGTTAATTTTGACAACTGCTAAGAGGCTGAAGGGCAATTGTACTGCTAACCATCTGTACAAATGCAAAAATGCAAAAGGCTGAAGATTGTCCATGGAAGGCAGGTTCTACAGGCTGATGCATTAGCACATAGTGAACTGGTCTGCAGTAGTCAGACATTCATATTTTTCCCTAACAGACGTTGCCTCTATTTTAGGGACAACAAAAATAGTACTTTTATTGTGACAAGAAGTACCAGTAACCTTCAAAATCATATTTGTGTTAATCAACTAAAGGATATTGAAGCAGGAGACCCAACTCAGTGTTCAGGGCAGTAAAGTGGGAGAGCTCTTTCTGTACTGAATAGGAAAAAGAGGAGAAATGTCTGTGCCTTTCACTTCAGTAACAGGCTTCCTTACTCAATAGTAAGGAATTATATGTTTGTATTTATGAGCTTTCTGAGTTCCTTCTGAGTCACCCACATGATGAGTTTTCTTACTAAAACAAAATAGAACAATGGAGATTTCCTCCTCCCCTCTAAATAAACATTCAGTTCAATTAATCAATTTTAATTTTATTCATACCTTAACAATGTATTTCCTGTTTGTTACACCACATTAAAAAACCTGTACTTCATCATAGGTTGATTTGTGTCCTTACTTATCCATCAATATTTTTTGAGCTCTTCAAATAACTCAGGAAAAGTTTTCTAATTTTTCTAATTTTTCATAGTAACTTGGTTCCAATGGCCAGAAATTACTTTATTCTTCTCCTTCAGAGAAATACTTAGATATAGACACTGTTTGGGATGATATACAAAGACTATCATGCTTACAGTGTTACTTCATTGTCTCTTTGTACTTTACTCTCTGTCTGTTCTGCATCTGTTAATGTATTTTACTAGTCTTGTCCTTGCCTGGTAACCTCTGGGGGGGGGGGTGGGGGGTGGGGGGGGGGCAGGGGGGCAGTGCAGAGATTGCTAATTTGTTCAGTATTTGCACAGTAACAGCACAATAGTTCTATTCTATGACTCCAGCATTCTGACAATAAAATAACAACAGAATTGCAAGTTACAATTGCATAGTTACAAAAAATAAACCAAATTAATTTGCTTTATGTGAATAACTTACACCAGAAATCATGCCAGAAATTAAATTTAGAATTTAGAACTTTAGAGATTTATATGCAAGGCAAAAAATTGAAACCTTTCTTTCACCACAAAAAGGCAGAAAGTTCTCCTTTTTGTCATGTGAGATAAAAGACCTATGGAACTGGACTTGCATCTCAAAATGTATGAGGAAGGTTCTGCAGAGCTTAAAATATAAAAAATAATTTTGAAGATGCTTTGTTTGTATACTTATGATTTGATTTCATTATAGTTGGATTTGAGAGTGAACAAAAGCTTCGAATTCATTTAGCATCTGAAACAAGAATAAAAATGAAACAAACTTTTTTTTTTTTTCCTGAAAAGAAAGACTTCAGAATAGAGTAAATA
>NC_140741.1:38837500-38907500 GCF_050655825.1 Lonchura striata | reverse complement strand
CTCATCCACCTGTCCTGCTACTGTCTCAGGTGCTAAAGTATCCCAGAATGTAAATTAGCACCTGTCTGCATACAACAAAGTGGCTACCACACTCCAGTTTTGCTGCTGTGTGGATTCATGCTGCTAAAACCTTCTCTTAAACACCTTATCCTGTTATTTTTGGGCTGTTTTTCATAGCTTTTAAAGAGAGGCCAAAAATCTGTCTTCACGCCATTTATGTGAATAGATAATGCAAAATATTCTTCAACTTACTGTTTTTACATCATTGAATCACATTGGATACATGAGAAACTTTTCACTGCAAAACTTAATTATACTTTCATTTAGTGGCCCTTACCCTTCATGAACATCGTTTCCAAACTATTGCAAAGTCTGTGCACTGTATTTTGTTTAGCATTTAGCATGATGTGCTTTAATTTCTGATTGGAGTTTTTTTCTCCTCTTTAATGGTTTCCTTAATAAAATAACAAAATAATGAAAAAAGAACTCTGTTAGTAAGGTCTGTACTCTTTAATTGTTTCCGTATAATGCAATGAGCAAATACCTTACTCTGCTTTATGATTTTTATGATTACCTGTGCTAAGTGTCCTAAGGGATCTTCTTATCCTTCCTTGTCTTAAAGGCCCTACTACCTGAGGCTTAGTAGACAAACTTCAGTTTGAAGGAGAAGAGGGGTTTTTGGCAATAGAGGAGAAGAATGGCCCAAAAAGATCAAATATTTTTTGCACATAGACCAATGATCAGAAAAGTGCTATGAGGGCTAACTGTAACTTCCCACAGTTGCTGTGATGTGAATGAGATGTGAAAGATTCCTCAAGGCAGAAAGGGCCTTTTTTTATTTCTCCTTTCCCAAGGATGGCCACTAATTGCTTCATCTCCCCCTCCTACAAGTTGGAAATAATTGCATAATGATCACAAAATCAATTTTTGTCCATATCTTTGTTGTTCTTCTCAATCAATGCCTCTCCTGCTTCTTAAGCTGGGATCCAAAATTTTCTCAGAACCTCAGACAGTACCTTCTTTCTCCTAGTCTTTTTTCAAAATGTGCAGAGTGCATCAAGGATACACTTTCAGTCTGTACTCCCTGTACTGTGCCAGATATTGTTTCTCTTTGTCAGTCAGTCACTGACTTCCTAGCTGGAAGCCACAGCCTTTGGTGCACTGCAAGTGCAAACCAGGGTTAAGTGCCTGGAGCTAGCCAAGCCCTTCAGAAACGTTCCTTAAAGCCAAAAAAGAGTTTTAAAAGATGAAAACTGCTCTGAGAGGCCAAGTGTTAAATGTAAAATGCCCAGCAAGTCCGGGGATATCCTCAGTTCCTTCTCAGAGGAACCTGAGAATGATAACCTGACTTATTGAGATACAGGCAGTCCTTTCAGTTCATCTGAATTACTGTAATTTACCAACACTGTTATCTAATATTGGTACACACAAAAAGAGTGTGAAGAAACAATTCCTAACTCTGTATTTCAAATTTGTTTATGCACTTTCATTGTTAAAATCCAATGAGAAATCTGTGGCCAAATGACTCAAAAAACTCCAACAGAAAACCATTGGTAGAACCTAATAAGTAAGATGCAGAAAAGTAGATAAAATATAAAAAATCAAAGTAGAAAACTTCATTTAATTTTATAGTCAAGGGTGCTTGTCTTAAACGGTGTGGAAAGCAGAGCTATCCTTTTACATTATTTTTTTTCCTAAATAGTAAGGGACAAATGATAGAACTTGCCAAATGTGGGAGTTATGGGTTATATTATTTCATTTTTGCTTTATATTATATTTAGTAATTTATCTTACTGTTTTAGCAGTTTGGACTTGAAAGGTAATTTGTTAGGAATTTAATGCATTTTAAGTATGCTAAGCACTCTTAGGAGTATTACTTTGATCAAAAACTCTGCAATTCTGCTTCAAAACTCACTTAGAGGCAACTGGCAGAACTCTGGCATAGCTGGCATAGCTCGATTCAGGGCTATTAATATTTATTAATATTTATCATTAATCTGATAGTAAGTTATTGAAACTTAAGTGTCCTATTAAAATCTAACCATTCTGTAAGTCTGTAATTTTTTTCTTCTTTTTTTTTTTTTTTTTTTTTGCTTTGGTTGTGATGTATTTTAAGAATCTAAGAATAGTTTGGAAAGAAAGCCAGAGAGTTTTCTATGTGTTTTGTTCATTGCAGTTTTGGACAGAGGCAGCCATGGTTACTATCTTGAAATTTGATGAAAATAGGTTTTGTTTTGTTTTTCTGAAAAAAATATTTGATATGTTTGATGACACTTTAAATTACTTGATACAATTTAACTTTTGTTCTATTAAGAAAAACAGTGGAAAGAAAACTTTTACCATAAAATTAAAGAATTCATGAAGAATTCATTCAGAAGTTTTTGAATATAAATTGTCTTTTAATTTCACTCTGCTTTCTTCTATCAGCTACATAACGTCCATATATGACAGGACGGACCCAAATAATATTCCAGAGTGTTTGCTGAACAACTCTATGATCCCAACACTGTCTGTTTATTCAGTTTGTTCATATCTCCACCTCCCATAATGATGAGATCCATGATATTACACTCCATATTTCTGTATTACTTACAGTAATATATTTCCTTTTCTTGTTTCTTTTCCCTTTTTCTTTATCATGGGGTAAGCGTTCTTATCTAAAAAATGAAGCTTTGATTTACTCCATAAACATCTGTGTTTAACATATTCATTGGAAAATTGATCTAGCTGTGATTTTTCTCCCACACGATGTAGCTTCAAGCTCAGTCTATTAAGCTACTTTATTTCAGATAGCTGCTTTGATATTGAGATCTTGCCTGATCTTGCCATTGAAGCTGTTCAGCTGTTGTCACTGATGTGGCATTTCTGTTTGTAGGTATGATAGAGGCTTAGTGCCCTCAAGTGATGCAGTTCATATTGATCTTCATTTCTTATTGTACCCACAACTAGGAAGATTTCTGTATTCACTTCTTCTCTATTTCTCACCCCTTTTCTGAATTGAAGTTAACAGTCTCCATGACTATCCTGAATATTTAGTCTAGGTGTGTCTCCACACATTTCCAGGTTTCTTTCATTTTTTTTTTCCACATTGACAGAGATCTATAGTATGTGTTAGAGCACCCCCTGCCTACTGATTCTTTTTTGACCACTGTGTGTTTCAAGATCTCATGGCAGAATAAATTGAAATGTGAGTTCTTGTGTTGAATGAACAGATTAAAAGAGCTGGTGCTGTTAGCTCTCACTTGCCATCTGAGACGACTTTCAGCTCGGTGAGTACTTCTTTCCTGTATTAAGCGATAAAGTAAAAGCTGACCACTCTGATCACCATTTTGAGTTTCAACTGGACAGAGTAAGGAAAAGCTCCTTGCAGCAATCTTGGCTAGTAGATAGTAACCAACCATCTCTGCTGTGACAGAAGAAAAGGGATATGCTGATACACATGTATTCCTTCCAGATTACTGCTCCCATCTCCATCAGCATTCTGCTAATTTCTTAATGCAATAGGCAAAATATGATTGCAAAAGGAAATTTGCAGAGCAGTAGAGATTTTTCAAATATATTGTGCTGCCATTACTCCCTAGTTTAACTCTTATCTTTTTTTCCACAAACCCTTGTTCATTTGTTAATTCAATTTCTCACTTGTTGTGAAAAATTAATATTCAGGATTAAGTCATGTATTATTTCCTATCGGTACAATAGATGAGCTGTTGAAAGATGAGGTTGTATAAAACATTGGTTGTGGTTTGGTTGTTTGCTGTAGGAAAAATATTTTTTGCTTGTAAGTATCATCATAGATTTTCCACTAAAATTTCCACTTACTGGTCACTGGTCCTGGTACAGAAAATATGAGGAGGTGCAAGTCTCTCTTATTGGGATTTCACATTCAGCTATCATAGCATTTTCTTTTTTTTTTTTTTTCTTTTTTTTTTCATTATGAAACCTAACTGGAAACATTTCTTCAGAAAAGTGGGCAGTATTTAGCAATTAATAACAGTGAATTGAGAGTGGGATCCTTGCAGCATAAACCAAGCAGACATAAGAGAAAATGTGATTTTCATTAATAAAAATATGTGTTCTAACTATGAAATTGGACACTAGGAACTTGTGTCTGTTGCATTACCTAGCTCAACAGCTATAAAGTTTAACATGTAATATAAGTAAGTAAACTTGAATTTAGGATGCAGTTAAGAGGTTGAAGAGATTTGAAGGTCATGCCTTATTAGAACTGTCACACATATTTTTTTTAGTAACAATAGCACTACTTGTTAGCCAGGTTTCTCACGCGGATTTGTATTTATACAGAATTTTGAAGCTTGAAGTATTCCAATACAGCTTTGTTTGTTATTCCACCTACAATCACAAAGCCCTGAGTTGTGCATTGTGCGTCAAAACATATTCCATTCTCTCAGAGTTCTTGGGGAGGAAATACGATGTAATTCATTATGCCCTGAAGATAAACAGTACCTCTTGACCTTTTCAAGAAAAGTTGCAATATTTTCTTATTCCAGAATGTAATATTGTACTGAGCCGATATCAATGTGATAAGATAAATGTTTCCTTTTCTAATGTAAACCAGAGTGCACTACATTTATATAAAAATCTTGGGGGATACCTAAAGCCTCCAGATAAAAAGGGGCAGCTTGGCTATTGTAGGTCTGCATTTTTGAATTCTCAGTCTCAAAGCACAAAGGGCAAGCTGTAGCTAGTCTTGAAGACGATGGCCATTTTTCAGAATGAACAGATTTTTGCATTGCCCTGTTTAGGATTCTCCTAAAAAATTTTCAAGCAAATTTTAAAAAGTATCTAATTTGTTACCATTAAAAAGAAACCAAACAAAAGCCCATAAAAATAAAAATTATCTGTCTTTCTTCTCAATACCCGGATCTTTTGAGATGTCCCAGTAGAAGGCTGTGAGTCAGTGCTACTCTATGAGTAGTTAAATTGCTTTTTACAATACTCAGTATTTCAGGAAATGAACGAGGAGTACTCAGTTCTCTCCTAATGAGGAGCATTGTTTTATATAATTTCTTTCTCTGCATTCTCTGCTGTTGTTCAGAGCACAGTTTTCTTTAGTGTCTATTCTTTATTTCTCCATTGCATTGCACATGGCATTTTTCTGATTGATGAAGTCGGTTATGTGCAAATGTGGTCTCCACTGTGGAGAGGGCTCTGAACATGGCAGCTTCCCTTCTGCCTGTAAGACAAATCCCATATCCAAAGCATATTTGGCTTCATGGACCTAGTCCAAGTGTTAATACAGAGTCCTTGTCTCCTTCCTGGCAAATGTATTTTCCAATGGCCTCATTTATCTTTATATGTTAAATGCTTTTGTATGTAGGTCTGCTTATAATACAGCATGTAAAAACCCTCTGTTATTCATGTGTATTTATTCACAGAAAAGAGTGGCTTTGACTGCAGTAATTATTTTATATAAAAGTATATGGTATATTTTAAAATCAATTGATTGTTACTGCTTCTGCTCGTACTGCATTTGGGACTTCATAGATATTCTGAACGCTTACCACTGTAAGCAAAATAATACTGTTGCACTACAAAGCAGTAACACCTTTGAACCCCTTCAGGCTGAAAGTAAGACTATTCTAAACATACTAATCACAGCATATGAATTAGATTCAGCGGGGATTAAAATACAGGAGAAAAGAGCAGTTAAGAACAGGAGTAAGAAGAAATAAAGTATCAATAAATCCATCTACTTTACTTATGTATCATGTTGATAACTTTTTTTTTACTTTTTGTTTATTAATTTTTATTTATTTGAACCTAAGGAAGAATCTTAAAATCTAAAGACAACATTTGGAAAGATTAAGGTGAGTATTGGGGAATTAACTGCAAAAAGCTTTAGGAGAAGACTTTTAAGTTCCTGAGTGAAACAGAAACACGAGTGAAGATGAGGCTACCATGTTGGACAGTGTAAGGAAGCCCTTGGAGTCACCCAGAGAAGAAGACAATCATAATAAAAAAAGAAAGCTGACAGATCAGAAGAAAAAAATATACACAAGATTCTTCAGGGGGTCACATTGACTAAAATTTTAAGAATAAAGGATTTGATTTTGGTTTGAAAACACATGGTCTGTTCACCAGGGAACCAAGTAGATTGTATGAACTAGATATTCTCTACACTGGAAAATAATGATTTGTAAACTAATGAGGTTTAGAGGCAAAGAACTTAGATACTGTGTTAGCAGATGTGCAATCATACATCTTAGATACTGTTCTCTCTTTGGTCCCCACATTTAAGACAGTTTCACATATCTGCAGTAAAGACAATCCAAAATTTCTTCCAGCTTAAATACAGTATCTAGATTTATTTATTTATTTATTAATGTATTTATTTAAGTTTATGTAGTCTGTATTCCACAGTAAAAGAGCACACTAAGGCAGAAATGGTATAATTGACTCAATGGTGTTTACCACTCTGTCTGTTGCTTATCTCCTTGCTCATTGTTGGGGATAGTTATATGATCTGTATTAAATTCATCCTGCAGCTGTCAGTACCTGCAAGCATATAAACAGGCAGGTAAGATTTCTAGAAGGCAGATGACCGCATCACTAAGACAACTGCTCTAATTGGCCTAATCAGTACAAGAAATGAAGAGCAAAAGAGCATGAAAATAGAATTACTTTTGTACCCCTTAAAGGAGGCAGTGACAGGCTAGCATTTACTAGCTTCTGTAGCTGGCTGTACTGAACTTTCTCTGAACATAGAAAAAATGTGTTGTAATCTCCAAAACCACCCATCTGGCATCTTCCAGAATCAGAAAGTAAAGGGGAAAAAAAAGAAAAAGTAGGGGGAGTGTTGTTCAGAAACATTTGTATCTGATTTGAGGATTCTACAGAAATGTTGGAGCTTGTCTGTGCCTTGAATTTCACTGTCACCTTGCATTTCTTCTTTACTAGACTGAAGGGTTTTAAATCTGTTTGAAATCTGTATACCTTTGGATATTGCTTGAAATTAGCTACAGTGTGAGTACACATGAGAGACTGACAGTTAAACACCTATAGTAATCAGCAAGGGCAGGATATAATTGCAGCTAATTTGTACTGGTTGAACATCCCTCCATATAAAGATATTTTGTATTCAATTATATTTATAATGTTCTGGACAACCAACATATGGTAAAACTTAAAAGTATGAGCATTTAATCTAACGAAGATTTGACCTGTCCCTTCTTCCTTTGCTTGTCAGAAGCTTTTATTCCTTTCTGTATAGAAAACAGTTTCAGAAATGCAACTCTGGATACCTAACCAGATGTCTTCCTATGATTGCTGCTACTAATTATTGGAATTTGAGGATGCATTAAAGGCTGGCATGTGAAATGCTGAATTACCTCTGTTTCCAAAACCTTATTTTTACTTGAGAAATTCAGGAAACTTGCTGAAGCTGTATTACAGTGTGGGTGAATACATATGGCTTGTGACAGGTTAGATACAACACAATAATTTATGACTGTGTGAATGTACATTGCTAAATCCCCTTCTTTTCTCTCAAATAGAAACTTTCCCCTCCATATCTTTCATTTTCAATTTTTATGAAACTATGTTGTTGAAGCTTTAGGTGGTATTGCTTTGTCTTCTTGTGACACTTAGGAAAACAAACCCCAATCTGAACCAAAATCAGAATTCTATTATTCTAAATAATAAGAGATAATATATTTTCAAGACTTAAAAAAATATATTCTAGTACAGAGATTAAATAAGGAGTTGCAACAGAGGCTCGTGATTCTCAAAAATGAAGAAATTTTAAGAAAAATTTTCTGAAAAAAACCTACAACCTGGAAAACAAATGCTCAGGTTGCTACCACTTGCATTTGGCAAAATTTCAGAAATCACTTCTTCCAACACATGTGATGATTGTTAAAGGTGAGAATTCCTGCGGGCATTGCTCTTAGGGTTTTTTTGAACTTTAACTTTGTTGCAAAATGTCTAATTTAAAATGCTATTCATTCACATGTAAATAATTTTAAATGGGGCTATTGATATATCTTGTGTTGCAAGATGATGTAAAAGCTTGAGTGAATTTCATGTGTTCAGATTTCAGAGAATGAGGCCATTAGGTCACTTTGGAGTCTACCAATGTTTGTTATAAAAGAGAGACTATCTATACCACTTAAACTGTGTCAGACTAGTCAGAAAAACACTTGCCTTGAAAATTAAGGATGTCAGTTTAAGTAAAATTAATTTTTTTTCTTGAGTAGCATAATCATCTCTAGTCACTGAAATATCTATTTTCAATGATATTGTGCTGGCCTGATTTTTATACTCTGCTTACCATTTGAGTCTTTTAAAACACATTCTAGTTGGGAAGAAATTAAATTTCTTTTCAACATTACTTCCATGGTTTTTATTTTGGTACTATTCTCTTTGCACTTTTTAAAAAATTCTGAAAATTGTCCTTAATGTACAGTTTTTAGTCCTTTTAGTCTTTTCTGTGATTCTCCTTTTCTCTGTGTCTTTTATATCAATGAAAGGATAATTCAGTTTTTCTTCAGAGAGGCCAGAATCTTCACAAATTCTGATGCAGAAAAATCTGAAAAAAAGTACTACTGATTAAAGTACTACTGATTGCTTTTCAATAAATTCCTTTCACTTTTCATTTTCACAGTATGCTTTTCCTGAAAAATCTCATTTTCACAGTATCCTTAAAATAAATAAAAGTATTCATAATCTTTAGAAAAAAAACCTTTAAGTGCTTGAAGTTGAACCTTTTTTATTCACTTGTTTTTGTACAAATGCCACTGGTGATACACCAAAGCCTTTGCAATGTTCTCTGTCATCTGGCTCCAGAGTCCCAGTCACCTTTGCTGAATAACCTGCTTGCTCCTTTGCCAGTAGCAGACAGAGTTTAGTCCCAGCATTGAGATCTGGGGCACTCTTGGAGCTGGTGACTAACCTGAGCTCTGTAAATTTCTTATTTTAGAGCCTTTGTCAAATTACTTAACTCTGAATATTCAGTCTTACATGCCTAAACTTGAGGATGAGAAATACTATAAACTATATTAGTATTTACAGAAATTACTATATAGTAATATTTTTGTGCATTTGATTGATGGTGACTCTGGAAACAGATGCTTTGGATTCTTTGGGGTTTTTGCCACTGCTTCTTTAATTAAGGAAATGATTGTTTTTCATAAAACTGGCTGTTGTCAAAATTTTGACTTTCATCAGTAGAACTCATCCCAGATGCATAAGCTATCTATATAAAACTGGTACTTAAAGGATGCAGCAGTTCAGAATGAAAGGAGTCTTGGTTCACCCACTCTGGAGTGTCTGCTCTTGTTTTTGACATTTTTTTTTTCCAACCTTCCAATATGAAATGAAGGTTCTTTGACACTTTCACAAGCCATCCCAAAATCACAGCCTGGCTGCTTTTGCCAAGAGAGGCTTCAAAACCACATTTAGCTCAACTGTTTTGAGCACATAGCCATGATCTTCACTAGAAAATTAAACACATGGATACTAAACTGAGCAGTTGACACAGGGTGAGACACACATGAGCTAATAAGCATTTTAGTCCCCCAGAATGGGATAGCTGCACCGATTCCATAGTTAAATTGGTCCTTGAAAAAGTCTGACTGCAGAACTGTGCCAGGGCATAGCTAGGGAGAGCATGGGTCAGCACAGGTGAAAAATGAATGCCCAGATACGCACTCAAAGCTTGCTGCTGCAGAAAATCACATTCTCAGTCACTCTCCAGTTTTCAGTGTAGGTGAAGTCTGAGAGAGTTGGTAAAAGTGATATTGTCATCATACCTTTCTTAGTAATGCACTCCCTATATTTTTTTGTAACTCTATACATGAAAGTGCTTGCATGGTTCATGTCTTTGTGTTATTTATAAACGTGGGCATTGCTGGAGAAGAGGGTGAGAACCTCTGACATTCATCTAAAATCAAAGATGGTTTCACCTGCTGGCAACAGCTCTTTCTTCAGGTAGCAGCATAAGCCTTATGCCATAAACTGTGCTCCAGAAAGTATTTCAAAGCCATCCCAAAGTCCTCACGTAAAATAGTTTCTCTTCTGTTTTTATTCTTCAGTCCACTGTCCTATGGCACAAGAAGATCCCTGGGAATTGCAGTACACAAATAGGCATTATCCAGAAGGTTTTCTCATAAAAGGCAAGGCCTTCTGACCAAAAATGCTATAATACTATGATGTTTGTCATGTATGTTTTTCCAGATCTCAGAGATGAAACTATCTGTGTTTTATCCTGCAAAATGAAACATCTATCTCTGATAGAAGGCATAAGTTTTTTAAAATAACAACTAAATTAAAATTTACTGTAGATTGTAACACTGTACTAGTATTGAGATACCTAGTCAGGAATAGATCCATGTGTGGATCTTGAAACTCATGTATGAAGATACTTCAAGTATAGTCATGCTTGAAGATACTTCAAGTGTGATACTTGAAACTCATGGTATGAAGAAGTGATGATCTAGTAAGATATATAAATGTTCACAAAGAAGATGCACTACGTCCTGGCTAGTGAATTAAGTTAAAATACAATATAGTTACAGTTTGGTGAGGTTTAAAATGAACGAAGAAGGAAGAAGAAAGTATTGTAGGAAGGAGAATCTGGAAAATACTTCTAGGACATGCAATCTGAACTCTGTACAATGTCTAAGGAGGACTATCTTCAGAAGAGAAGACTAGTGACTGAGCTAAGGCCATAGTAAGTCGATGACATGAGAGAGGACTGTAAAAATAAGAGCTGATTATTAAATTTTGATTTATGTAAAGAGTGGTTGAAGGAATATATGGAGTAAAGTTTATATCTGAACATAATTTCCTACATATTTTGATCATGCACTAGATTGAAAGAGCTTTTTTCATGTGTAAATTAGTGATCATGATTATGTAATATATGCTGCATGGTTCAGAGGAAATTTTTACAGTGTGATGCCAGAATACTGATGTGAAGTATTACATATGTTTGGCACCAGCATACCTGGGTGTGTCTGCTTTTACAAATGCATTTAAAGGTGATAATGCCCCCGAGCATATTTATGATTATAATTCCTTGATTATCTTGCTATTTAGGAAGATTAATGTAGATGCCAAGGCAGTATAAAAAAGCATAATTTTTTCCTGGGTGAGTTTGATCAAGGGTGAGTTTGATCAAGTGTGATGGAAACATCTACCTTTTAATTCAAATGTCTAACCTGTTGCATTGCTCATGCATATTACTTGGGAATTCCTGGCATAGTTGCTATCGGTTCTCCAGCACCTAAATGCCCTGGGATTTGCAAAATATCTTTATTCCTCTTCTGCAAAACAATTTTAATAGCTTCAGGTCTTTTCTTTTTCATCCCTGCAAGTTTCTAATCATAAAGAATATACTTCCTACTAGATGTCCTCACAAGGACCGAAACTGGGATGAGGAGCCCGAGGACATTTGCCTGTCTCTCTATACTTGCATTTTAGCTTAAAATTAAAGCTCTTTGTCATTTCACTCTTTTTATAATCTTCACTCTTAAAAGTCCCCGAAGTGGAGAATGCTTTCTCAGTAGCACTGTCTACATGGAATGTTAAGGCTACCCTTCAAAACATACCATTCACTTGCCAATTGCAGCAAGAACCTGAAGGTTGGTATTCTTCAGAGACAAAGGTCTTTGTGTTGGATTGTGCCTGCTAGATCATCACAAAATGCACCAAAAAGATAAAAGATGATAAGCAGTCCGAAATAAAAGCTGAAATTGTAATAATTGAAGCAGGTTGGAGTAGACTGCAAGTGCAAATGGCACTTATATGTTTTATATAAATATATAAAGCAATTTGTGGTCATGTAACAGAGAATCCTCTGGCATCTCACTGTCCACACTTAGTACCAGATTTTAGTGCTCAGAATTATTCCAACGAGTTTAGAGCAGATCTTTTGTTTTCAGCACATTCAGAACTATTGCCCAATATCACCATTGAAAAGTTTAGTGTCTAGAAATAGGCTGCTATTTGCATAATTTATTTCTTTATCTCATATCAAGACAAGTTTTTACTGGTTTGTTTGGTTTTTAGCTACACACCAAACTCCACTTCTGTCTCCAAAATATGGTTTCTCAAAGGCCTTGAAAGATTGCAAATAAAATGGCTATTGTTATGTGGCCTGTTTACATTCACGTTTATTGTTTCTTCCTTTAATCATCATTTACTGAATGTGTTCCTGTTAGTTTAGTTTATGCTAACTGAAGTTTTAGAAAGCATTACAAAAATATCCATAAGAAAAAATAAAAAACACGCACAGTAGGATTTCAGTTCAGCTGATTTACCTTTAGCAATATAGACTGATTTTTAATGTGGTTGAGATTACATAGTGACTTTGGATCAAATTAATTAATTAATAACATGACCAAAAATGGGTCAGTTTGTTTTTGCTCTTTTTTTAATTTGTGGAGATGTCTGACTTAAGATGATCTAGTGGTGCTTTGGACCCTCATTCTTGCCTTATTTTTCTCTCCTCTTCTTAGTTCTCCATTTCAGCCACATCTCTGTTGTTCCTACTAAGAATTGTAATAACAAGAAAATATTGTTTTCAACTACTGTTATGTCCATACTTCGAGGTGAGGACACAAGAATCCTGATCAGGGGCTCTGACTGCAGTTAGGGCACAGAGCATTTATTTCTAAGCCATCTCCTGTTCTGTATACACTATTTCTCAGTTCAGTCCAAAATTTCAAGGACAGTCTCATAAACACAAAAGTGGTCATGCAAGGTCAGAACATTCCAAAGAGCAACTCTGTATGTGCAGCTCTTGCTGATCCTCTGCTGTTAGCTCACCATGGAAACAAACCGTGCTGGAGCTTCATGATACTCAGTTTATGAGAACATGGTGTTATTTGAAATGTAGCAAGGTGTTAGACATCACAGTAATCCGAACTTGGCATGCTTTCACAGGAGCCATACAATCAAATAAAACAGTTCTGTGAGACACTTCTAAAGATCTTCTGTGTCCCAGAGCAGAATTGGTGCTCTTAACTATTCCTTAAGATGCTTCTTGAACAGGTTCAGCGATAATGATTTTGCAGCATGTACACAATTTACTGTATTCCTCCACTACTCTACCATTGGAAAGTTTCTTCTTAAATTTCATTAAATCTCCTTGGATTCAGTTTAAGGCCATTTTTGTTTGTGTTTCCCATGGAATGCAATTAATTTGTTCTGTGCAAGAACTTGCTGATGAGTGTTACTGCTTTAGGGTGGGGGTTTATTCCTTTTTTTATGATTAGTCTTCTGCCATCCCATGTGTTGGATTTTCTCATTGACATCATTATTACCATTTTTATCTGGCTACTGGTAAAACGATCCACCTCTTTGAACCATTGTGTCCCAAGCTGGGTCCATTTCACTGAGTCTTTAGAAGGTTGAGGAAAGTAGAGAAAATATCAGCTTTGTAAGTCACTTCTATTTTTATATCCCAGTTGCTTTTATCATAATAATATGACAGGGTTTTTTTTAATGTCTTCAATGTATGGTTTTCATCACAACTATATGTATTAAATTTAAGATTTCTATAATTATGCTCTTGTAAGAGCTAAAAGTCAATAATTAGAATTATTAAAACTATTTAAAACATTCTTGAAATTTATAATATCAAATATGAAACCCAGTCATTACCTTTTTCTTCTCTACTGATGATCAACTGGATATTTCAGTAACGGCTTTCATACCTTCCTCCCATACACTAAAAGCTTGATATGACTTATCTTGGTAATATTTTCTTTCATGGTTACAGTCGCACTCATTCCTCTGGATATGGATTTGTAAGGGCAGTGGTAAATCAAATTGTTATCATTCAAATATTTGGAGCCCTTTTCATCAGTGGCTCTTCAATGGATATGTAATTTCTCACATTTGGATTGGTTTAGAGAGTTTGATTAGTACAATTACTGTAATTTTATTTAATTTTGGTACCATGTAGATCCATTTTCTTTGACAGGTAGTTTTGGTTACTAGCTTGCAAGGAGGGTATCTGGATGAGGAATCTGTGCTTTTAGTACTTGGTGTCAGCACTTCTTTACCAGTGAGTGCAGAATGTAGTTTAATTGAAACTGAGTTGTAAAGATAGACATATTTAATTCTGACTTCTAAATGGCTAGGGCTATTTTAGGGTAAAATTGTTTTGGAATTTGTTTTTCACATGTTATTTTATCTCTCTGTATTACTTAACAAAATTAATCAGTCCTCAGATCTGTCCTCTCAAACTTGAGGTTCTATTCTGGGACTCTTGCTGTTGGCCAGAACAAAATAGAGTGCATGCTTCCTTCTGGTTTGTATCTACCTCATTTCTTGGTTTAGTTTATATCTTAGTGATGATTTTTTGTTAATAACTTGATTAATAATCTCCATGATTAGTTCATTGTCATTAATTGTAAAATTTCCTTTCACATTTCTATCAGTTGAAACTTTTGCCTTCTAACAACCTTCTAACAGTTACAAAGCTTCCTTTGATACTCTGTTTCTTTCCACTCCCAAAGTGGCTCCAAATTTTGATCTTAATACACATGGGGTTGCTCTTGATTTAACTTGCATCAGTACCTTTCTTATTTATAAATTATCAAATCATCTATTATTCTACCTAAGTCAACACTACTTTGTTTCTGACTGCTTTAATTGGAAGTAGGTTTCACAGCTGATAAGGGAATGTCTACAATGGTCAGACTTGAAAGAAGGCTTTTTTTTTAACCTGCTCCTTTCAAATCCTATGTATGTGTTCTACCTATATGCATAATATTATATAAACTTATAATAATTCTAAGGATTTTTTTATTTATGTCTTCACTCATGTGATAATTGTATTGATTGCTTTTCTTTGCCTGCACATTTAAATAGCTTTTATATATCAGTTAGCAGATTTTCTTTGGAAATAGATCATACCAGTTTTCATGTGAAAATCTGGTATGTGCCACCATTACCACATTCTTTTCATTGTAGAACTAAGAGATTAGCTCTTCTGTTTAGCTATTACATGTCCCAGTCTTTTAAAAATCATGGAAGAATATAACAGTGTCAGAATATTTGTGAGCTTGGATTGCTGGCTTTTCATGTGTGTACTGTTTTGTTTTTTGTTGTTTTTTTTTTTTTTTAATAAATGCAATTAGTCACCCTGTAATGGAAGGAGTAGGAAAGAAGTAAGAGTAGATTGTTTACTTCTGTGTGTACAAAAGGAAAGTTAAGTTCAGGCATGTGGTCTGAAAGATTGTGCTTGTCAGGTTCAAGCACAACTTTGGTGTTGTGAGCCCCCATCTCTCCTAACCCTTGACATTTGCATTCTTCAGCTGGTTTGAGCTTTGGAGAAAGCATTTGGATTTGCTGTCAGGCACCATGTTAATGCGTGGTCTGACATGGAGCCCTAATGACCAATGCAGACTATGTCTACAGGGAAGGGATTCCTGCTAATGCTGCCAGGAACTGAAGCATGTAACTATTATGGGTGGTTTTTTTCTAGTTCTTGGTCAGTCAAATAATGGGCAGGGAAAATTAAAGAGTTGTTTTTGCAGAAGTCTTTAGAATCTATTAAATTGGGTTATAGGGAGAGAAGCTAAATTGGTTTTATAAAATGAAATATGTAAACTGCTAATTCCTAGTGCCCTGTATTTATTTAGAATCCTTCACACAGGAGAAAAAAGGAAGACACTAAACAAAAAAACCCTACAACAAAACAACAACAAGAAGCCAAAACAATTAGAGTGAAAAAATCTGGTAATTAACTATTATTTTTCACAAAACTAGTCTAATTACAAATCAGTCATGGTGAAATGAAAGGTCAATAACTACAGATGCATAATTTCTCTCTGATAGATTGCTGTTTGAAAATAGGTTTATGAAAATTATGTGATTAATTTCCTTTTATTAAACAGCATTATAAGACTTCATGTTGCATTTATCACTTTATTACTGTTACTTTTTGTCTTCAACTGAAAATTAGTCCTGGATAACGTAAGGATAGAGAAAAAGCTCAGGTAGATTGAGGATCATTTCTTCTAGTGGCATTTGTGTAACAGGGAAGATCACAAATATGAATCAAAATCAGAGCCTCAGTATACTGAAACTGGCAGTATCAGCCTAGGAAAACAAACCACACACACAGATCCTCACCCTTGCCACTAAACAACCAACCAACCAACACCAAAGTGCTTTTAGTCCAAGGAAACGAAAGCCATATCCAGAGATATGTTAAACTGTGATCCAGAGTGTCTTTTTCTACTTGCCCCCAACCTTCAATGTGCTCTGCTGTTTTATTTTGAAATTTCCTGGGCATGGCTGTCCTGAAAAAACGAATAATTTTCCCAGCCTTGGAAAAGCTGGGCAGCCTAGGGATCCAAGAGCCAGGCAATCATTTGTACAAGTTCCTGTAGTGTTGATGTAGCAAATGTTTTCAAACATATTCAATGTTCACTTAATGTCACCCTGTGGGGTGGGGTTTACTACTGTGTTTAGTGGGCACTACCACTTCTTGTCCTCCTGTCCAGCAGCCTGGTGGTAGGAGTACTTGGACTTGTAATGTGTCAAAGTGTCAAAGACTATTGCCTCTTCTGCTGGAGCATAATATGGTTTCAAACATTTCGATCTCTTCTCGGTTTCTTTTCTGCTACTAGGCAAGGCACCCTAACCTAGATTTAGAAGACAGAAAACCCTTTTTTTTTGTTTGAGTATTGTCATAGTCTGATGTTGGGTTAATTGAGTGAAATCCTTCTTAGGGAACATCTAGGGTTTTTTTAGGTAATATATTCCTTGAAATAGGTGCCAACAGCCTTAGCTACTGGTCTGTTTCTATAGCAAGGACTGTAAAAACTGTTCAGTCTGTCTCTCATAGGTGAAATCAGACAGGTTATGTGGCTTGGATGTCTGTTACATACAGAAATCCATACTGGGCTTCCTAGTGCGTCACATTTGTCCTCAGTTTTGTTTATGTGTCTTAGAGAAAAAACGAGTGTTTTTCACTGAGTTTGTCTTCTCTATCAAGGCTTCTGGAGAGACTACTGCTGGAAAGGAGTTGGATCATCTTAAATTCAGTATTCTTTGACTAGTGCTAGCTGCTTTGCTACTCCATTTGGAAAGATTATAATCTGATGTACTGACTGACTGTGATATTCATTAGATAACTTTCTGGGCAAACACAATCAGTGAGAGACAAAGGTTTATCCATATCATTTGAGTTCTATTAGGAAGAGTTAAACAATGTTGCCTTTCAGTCACTATCTTTTGAGGATTTTGTACAGCGATGGGTAATTCTGGAATTCTTGTTGGGAGCCAGCCAGAGAATAGGCGTCAAGCAGGTTATAAAGGGTCAGAGGTTCTCCTGAAGTTTTTTTTATAATAAATGTAGCTATGTAATCATTTGGTTAACTTGTTATTCAGCCAGTGCAGAGCAGTCTTTGGCCTTAAATCCAGCTTAGCATGTTGATACGTTTCGGTTGCATAGTGCTACCAGAGGGATGACTCTCGTTTGACATATTCAGCCATTTGGAAACTTAGATGTTCAGAAACTTACTTTATGTTCAGCAGGAATGTTAGGTTATGCAGTCATTTGAAAAAATAAAATAGGTATTTGGAATTAGGAAAGAAAAGAATCTGGTTGACTTCTGGCAAGTGTTTTGGTTATCTGCAGAGTATATACCTCTTGTCAGTATAAATAGGGAGTGCCTGTATAAACATTCTTGTTTCGCCTGTTCCACATAATAGTTTCTTGTATCATATTTCTTTTGACCTCGCTATCTGAAACCAATTACAGGAGATCCATTTGGGCTGCATCTATTTTCATAAGAAGCCCAGGCAGCAGTGTTTTTCTCAGAGATGAATATCAACATCAAATATCCTTCTGAGTGCTTTGTTATTTATGTTTCAGAGAGATTTTGTAGCCTTCAGCTCTCAAGAATGTGTCACGCTGTGCTGTTTATACATTGACGATATTAATGGGCATAGATGTCATTTTTCATTTGAATGTCTCAAATGCAACAGGCTGATAGGTTAAACATTCCTGGTTTTAAAGGAAGGATAAGAATGACATCTGTTTCCTAAAAATACACATATATTTAATTTCTTAAAAACAAAGTAATAAGCTTACCATCTTTAGGTGACAGCTTCCACTTTATGAAAATGGTAAAAATTTTAAAATAATTTTGAATCCCGCTTAGATCAAATAGAAGGGTTGGGAATACAATATTAAAGGAAGTTATATCTCCTAGTAATATTGACAACAAATGGCAAAATCTACCACAATTTATCAATTTTAAAAGTGTGAGTTATATGCAATTATTTTCATTTTTGTTCTGCTTATGTTTTAGCTATGCCAAAGCTTTGTAGTAAATATTAAGAACTAGTGTTTCCAATAAATATTTTACTAGAAGACACAGTGAGTTCTGGAAACCATATGCCCAAATTTTCCTTCCTATATAGCCATTACTTAAAGCATCATAATGATTTTCATTTATGTAATTAAAATAATTTATAATCCTCAGTTCTTTTTATTGCTTTTGTCTACATTGAAATTTTTTGGTAGTTTTACTAATTTAGATAATTAAAGAAAAGTTCCTACTAAATTTGAAACAACTGTTATTGGAAACTAGATACAATTTTGAGTTCCCTAGAATCTGTTCTTTCTGCAGTTAGTTTGAGGTGGGACTCAACATAAATTTGATTTGTCAGATTTATAAGCATCTGTTATTTTGTCTTCATTACACTGTTTTTAGATCACGAGTTATTGTCAGAAAAACCTATAAATGATGCATAGGATGGGTGTTCATTGAAAGTGTAGATGTTAAGCTATGAATTTGTTAAGATAATTTCAAGTTGTCAGTTTGTTTTGCAAGGATTTACTAGCAGCAAATGAATTTTTACAACTAATGCTTTGTAGTCTCATGATCTTCACTTATGAATAATGTCACTAATAATACTTTGAAATTAACAGTGTTTCTGGGAGGTTGTTTACCGTGTAGCAAAATGTAAAGTTAAGCACCGCACTTGGAGAAAAAAATAGCATAAGATGACTGCTCTAAGAACAAAGGCTGACAGTGATTTCTCCTTATGAGTTTTAAATCATCTCTGATCTCTTGAAATTGTTTTCTGTTCTTCTTCTATCTCCTGTGTTTACAATAATCTAAACTGCCACAATAAGATCACTGAAGTATTCAGGTAGTCATCATTTATAAGACATTCTGTATTAAAAGATAAGCCTTTACTCCTTTAGAGATATCCCAACCAGCACATATGAATCAAAATAGTTTAAGTAGTAGAGCCTTTTATGCAAGCATATCCTGTTGTGCTGCCTTGCTTTTTCATGAAGTGTGACTCTTTTTGTAGTTAGCTGTAGGAAGTCATACTTTCTGAGGCTCATTCCACAGGAGTATGGTAGCCACAATTTGAAATCAGTCTAGATTAAATCTAAGCTACAGCAGACTATAATTCTCAAATTTTCAAGTACTGTAAATGTACAGCCTTACTTGATGCTTACTTGCTTGCTTTATTGTATTGATGTGAAGAGACTGCTGCTGAGGAAGATGAGGATTTCTGCAACTGCCAAAAATAAAAGATTATTATATTTATGTTTTTTTTCCATTTCCTCTTACTCCAGCTCTCTTCTCTCATTCTCCTAGCTGTATCCCCCCAAGTGGTGAGGTTAGTTTTCCTCTACAGTCTCATGAATTCAGGAGTGCAGTAGTTCTCTTGCTTGCTTTCAAGTTTTCCTTTTGGAGAGCACTAGAGATTAAGGAATATAAATTTATCACAGATCTTCTGTTCGTGCTTTTAATCTGGTTTTGCTTCAGCCATGCAAGAAGTAGGGACCAAATCCTGGTGCGCCTGAATTCAACACATACATTTAACTCTGATCTCAGGCAGAGAAATATTGTCCTTCAGGATATGCTCAAAAACTGTGAGTGCCGAAGAGATCATGCACCCAGTGGTTCCTTGGTAGCAAAATATTTCAAGTGCACTTTTAAATATGTTAACTTTTGTTTATCTTTGGCAGAGAGAAGATGGTTCTGTGTGTCTCATTGCCTAGGTTCAGAGGAATGTATACTCTTTGTGTAGCTGACCTGTAATTACTTGAGAATTTGATGAAACAATACAGGGATTGTTGTGGGAATGTCTCCAAATGTTAAAAGTCTGCTCTGCAAACTTTGTACCAGGGCTTTCTATGGGGAGACAAATCAATGTTGTTAGGAGATGGTACTAGTGCATTCACTTTGTTTACTTTGGTTTTCTATGTCTGCCTGCCTTCTCAGAAAACTTGCTTGGAGCCAGACTGTAGCAGCCCTCTCTCTGTCTTTTCATAATTGATCAGGGGATGACTGCCTTCCCTGAGGGTTAAGACGTGGCAACTTTTTCTGTTTGCTCAGCATCTCAATGCAGTAGTTCAAACATTGTTCACACCAGCTGGCAGTGTAATGCCATATGCACATCTTGTCAAAGCAACTGTTGTCATGGATACTAGAAACTATCTTAAAAACCAGCTCATTTGAGTCTAATCAAAATTGTACCTTTCTTTATCAGTTGAGAATCTTTATTATTTTAGGCAACATTGATCAAATGACATTTGTTGCAGTACATTCCATCTACAGTAGGTTTTAATAACAGAAATAATAGTGTGATGTATTGTAAAGCTATAACTGATATTTTTCCAAGGGGAAAAAATGAGTTCTCCAGGTAGTTTCAGTGGAAATTTTTTGAATCACATTTTTTGGTTTATTTTGTTGGTTTTGTTTTTTTTAATTTCGAAATAAGTACCACTTCTCAACACTTGACATTTAAAAAATAATTTTATAGGGGAAAATAATATAGATTAGCATTCTTTGGGTAGGTGGAATGTTTGTTTACATTTCCTATGTTTAACTGTATTTGGCTGAGTTGAAATGAAAACGTAAAATAAATGAAAACATCTTCTATTTTGATTGGTATACTGTCATCCCTGAGCCTGATCTGGTTGGTTGAGTAATAATTTCTTTGTTCTCTGATTTTCCTAAGAATGCAAATTAAAACCACTCATTTTTATTTGGCATTAAAACTGTACTCTTTTTTTTTGTCAAAGGAGAGGTTTCTCCTTGAATTGTAAGTACAAAAAGTGTTTTTAATCTTCAATGAATATCCTTATTAATTCACTTTCAAGATAATCTGATGTTGATTTGTCAAATTTAATTACAGCTTCTGGTAACACTTGAAGTCTACTTGCTTTTACTTCAAATTGTAATACGAAAATGCAAATTGAATGATAATTTGCAAGGGAGTGGGCATTTTAGTTGAACACTCAAAGACAAGTTCCTTGTGGAAATGAGGCTATTGATGCAGTTTATGATTTTTCCTCTTCAAGCACTTCAAACAAATTAACTTTATTTCCTGCAGGATTTCATGTACATCCATAAATTCTAGTGAAGTCTTATATATGTACTTTCAAAATATTTTTTTTAATGTTTCAAGTAAAAAAAAACCAAAACCCTGAAGTCTGAAATCTAGCAAATACAAATCAAATAGGAGGGGATTTTTTTCATTCAATTGGACTTTTACCTAAAATTAGCAATGAGTAACTGATTTCTTTCTAGGAATTGGCCACATTTATTTACTTTTTTTTTTTTTCCCCTTACTTTTAGGCACTCCAGGCAGCAAGACAGCTGCTTTTACAGCAACAGACAAGTGGACTGAAATCTCCTAAGGGCAGTGAGAAACAGAGACCGCTGCAGGTTAGTAAAGTCTCCTTGCTTTTGGGACCTTAATCTCAGGAAGAGTGTCAAGCTCGCTCACACCTGGGGGGTGTGTGCCAGTGCCTGTCCTCTAATGCCGTGTGTGTGTGCATATTCACATGCTGCAGGTTACAGGCTTCTTGCTGCTGACTTCACAGAGAAAAATCACTATAGCATACAAAAGCCTTTTGTGGCTGTACATGCTTAAAAGGTCTGAGTCTAAGTCTGAGTTCAGTAACTGTGATACATTAATTCTTTATAGACATGTTACAAAATTGGTATGTGATTTTTATGTGTACATGGTTTAAATTGTAAAAACATGTTAAGACTAGAAGCAAAACAGTATCTGTGAAAAAAAGAGAAAAGCTAAGTACCTCACAGTTACAATATCTAAGTGACAGAGAAGTGTTCAGAAACTTACCAATACAAGTGCATGAAATTTTGAAAGCTGTTTCTGTCATTTTAGAAAAAACATGTAATGATATTTTAAATTAGGATGTTGTTGGGTTTTAGATTGTCAATGGGTAAACAGAAGTTCTGCTATTGAATAGTTATTTTAAATACGTTAGTAAAAGCATAAAGAGAGCTTTCTTCTTGGCACATTTTATCAGTGTGGTATTTTTATGAGGTATTAATTCATTTATTCCTAATGCAGAGTTCCATATCAAATTGCATTCTGCTGACAAAACTTGTTCTCTCTTGTATATAGATGGGTGCTTAACTGCTGAATTATATTTTGTTGGAGACAATTTTATTTTGTTCAAGAAATTAAAAAAAGTATAAATCCTACCCTTCTCTTCCTCACATCTATTTTTCTGGGTGTGCATTTATTCTCTCAGGACTTCCCCTGTTTTCTGATGGAGTAGGGTGTTTTTATCTCATTTTTAGTTTTTGTCATGCATAATGGAGGACCCCAGGCACTAGAATATATTTTTTTCTCCACTAGGGAAATGTTGTGAAATTTGTTCACTTGTGCCATTTCTGAATGTGATTCACATTGTCTCCTTTTCTTTGTGAAACTTGGTAGAGCAGTGTTGGACACAGCAAACAGTTCCACATTCCTGATCCGCTCTCTTCAAATACACTTTTAAGGTTTTATTTATTTGCTCAGAACCAAATAAGAATTTAGGAATATGACTAAAAAAATAAGAAAAAGGAAAACATGACACAATGGCATCCTGCCATGCTGTAGCTGTAGTCCAGTCCTGGCTGAGGCTGTCCTGGGATCCTCTCAACTTTCCACTCATCACCCTTGACTTTGCTTTGTAAATGCAAATTCACATTTGCTTTGTATCAAATACCTTCTGCACTGAAGGCGCATGGGAAGAGTAGCCATAAAGGTAGAAGCTTATGAACTATGTGGTTTTTTTAGTTTTTAAAGTGGAATTAGTGACCTTGAGGGGTTGAACCATGAAAATTATTAATAGAATGAATATTGTGAAAGTGCTTCATTCTGCTATCTCCTCATTCTGAAAAACAACATGGGTTGTAAAAGGAGTGTGCAAGATCCATCTAGCCCTATGTTCTCTCTCTAGATTGGCCAGCATCAGACAATAAGTAAAGTATATGAAACAGGCAGAAATAGTGGTATTTTCCCAGTATATGTTTTCCATATTTTTTCTTACTTTAAACCTCCACCTTTTAAACCAGCACAGTCCAGAAGCTATTGACTTCTCACTTCAGATTCTCCACCCATTCACAAACTTTCTTTTCAGGATTAAAGAAGTCTGGGGTTCTCTGTTTGTGGTAGGCATTGTTAAAATTCTAGAAATCCATGTTTGGAGGCAAAGATAGTCATACACAGAACCAGAGGATGATGAGATGAAGAGAGGGACTCTTGTGCTTTCATGCTCGCAAAACACTAACCATGGCCTGGTGCATTTTAAATGCTAGGGCTTGATGTGTTGGTGCTGTATTACTTGTTTCCCAGAAGGCATCACATGAGTCACACTTGAGAGGCAGAAAGAAGTAAATAAAGTAAATAATATTATTTTCAGAATTGTTGCATGCTCTCTAAAGTCTAGATTATTGCTTATGTTTTCAACTTTTTCTTCCATCATCAGTGTGTACACAGTGTCTCTTATTGGCCTTGAACACTTCATTTGGTTCATTTTTAAAGGAGAGGAAAAATGGAATTTACTCCCAGACTTTGATTTTATTTAACAAATACCATGTAAATTCAGGTATGAGCACAAACTACATTTTAATTTTCTCTTTTAGTGAAAAGATTGTATAAAGGTTTTGGACATGAATCCTTCGAGCTTTTCTATTTCTGTCTCTTACTGTTTATTGTTCATCATGTAGTGGGAATTCACATTTTGATCATCATGTTGCCTGTTTGACCATATACTGTCATAAAATTGTTAGGCATTATTATTTTCTTGTGCCAAATTTAATGATAACTTCAGCCAAAATTAGTAGAAATTACTAAATTTGTATAAGCTTTATAAGACAAAGTTTAAGGTTATAAGGCAAAAATACTTGTACTTGTGTTTGTGACTGAGAAAACAGACTATTCCCAATATTTTAAAATACTTTTAAATTAGTGCATATCTAATTTCCTCCATTTCAGAACAATTTGCTAACCTGGTAACTATCACTATGTTAGAATAGATTTATAAATCTAGTAAAAATGCAATAAAACTTTTAAATCTAGCTTACACATCTGCAAGCAAATGTGGCTATTAGGTAAGCCTTGCCATGCATCTCGTGCTCTGTAGTTTGATGTAAACTATTCTATCGTTCCATGAGACAAAGAGCAAAAAAAAATAGTATTTATTTTAGTGGCCATTTTTTGGGGGGGAAAGCAGCATATGGTGTTTTTATGTATGTTCTCTCTGTTGTTTCGTAATGCGTTAAGTATTTTAGTGACTTACAGCACCTACTAGCTAATCAGCAATTTGAAAGCTGATTGAAGAAACCTTCAAATTTGTGTCCTCAGCTTTGCAAAAAGAGGGTGTTGGGTAAGTCATCATGTTCTACTGTGCTTTACTGAGGGGATGTCTTTAGGGGAACTGCTGAAATTTTCCTAGAATAATTTTAGTGTCTTTTGTATCCTCATGAAAAGCCTTTACAAATGTACCACTAGCTATGTGATCTATTATAAAAGTGCAGAAGTTTTTGTTTTAGTTTCTAATGCAAAAGTTACATTTAACTAGTAGTTATCCTATATTTTCAGGGACAGGAGGCTTATATTTAGATTGCGAGTTAACAGAATACCTGCAAAAATTACAGTTTTAGATAGACGCTTGTCTTGATCTACTATTACTTTGATTTACATTTGTCTGGGTTTTACACTGCAGATGGCATAACCATTAGCATGTCTTATGTAAAACAGAAGAAGAAAAACATCCCTTTTGACAAGCTTGAGTACCAATTGTGGTAGTGATTTTACTTTCATGTATAGATATCCGAATAAATGTATTTGAAACATGTTTATATATGCCATTCATTACACTGATGCACCAATTGAATGGATCCCATCAATACATACATTGATTAATGACATATTGCAAAATAGCTATGGAGGGTTTGTGATGAGAGTTGAGGCTAATGTTAACCTGACTATGATGAGAAAATAGCATTTACTATTTTACTGTGCATCCAGTAAAATATTGCTGTAGTAAGGCTAAGATTTTTTGTTTCAGAATATTTTTCTTTTCTGTAGAATTGGTTATAATGGTAATCCGTGGTGAAGCTTACTAATTGCTTTCAAGGATTTCTCTCCTTATCGCCAAATTTCCATAGTAGGCATAACAGGAAAAAATGTCACCTTGACTCTTAGAACATGTAGTTCCTTTTCCTAGTGCATAAAGTCACTGTCCTTAGAGCCACTGAAGAACCTGGTATCATCTACCTTTAATACTGGCAGCTTTATTTTTGTGTAACATTTACAGTCATGAGTGAGACTTGGAGTTCTTCAAGAACTGTGAGAGCACAAGCATAACCCAAAGGTAAATGCTGTCAATTTTCTGCCATTGGTGGGTATTCGTGTATAGCATCGCAATTATTTCCCTTCCAGGTAGGCAGTCTCTCTGCTTGCACTAATCTGTCCATGATACACATACTGTTGTTGTCTGCATAGAATGGTGATATGCACAGTTGTAATTCTATTTGTTTGCCTTGTTGTTTCTATTCCCAGTAATGTCTCTAAAGTAGAGTAGTTTTTTTCACAGAGTCAGACTGTGAATGTTGTGTCAATGAGAAAAAATAGATTATTATCTTCAGCCCCATAGTTTAATATATCTACAATGAATTGGTTAGATATTTTTTTCTTAAGGCTAGGAGATGTGTTGTTTCAACATCAGTACAAATGCATTCTATAAGAGGATGGCATGTCATAAAACATGACTCCTGGAATCAAAGGGTTAAGCTCAGTGTGTACCAAGCCATTTGTATAAATATCATGCTGTATGGCGTGTTGAGTTGTTATGGTAAGCTTTGTTTATTTAGCATAAGCACTTCACTGAAGTGTAATAATTTGATAAAATTTAGGAAATGTATACACTTATGTTTAATTACTTAATTTTTATTTCATTGGTGTATACCATCAGAAGAACCATTTCTTTTAAACACACTCAAAATGCAAAAATTTAGCATGAAAAGACATTCACTGTCTCTTTTACCCCACTCTCCTTGATTTACTCTCTCCTAGTTTGGTCATCTCCCTTTGGATCTTCATATGGGCCTGAATTTAAAATTCACTGCACATAATAAATAAGCAAACATATCATTAATATTGTAACCTTTAGTTACTTTTTTTAAACATATATAAGGACTTGATGAGAGATGAGAAATAGGGAATGTGGGAAAAAAGAAGCAAACCCCACTGCTTTTAAATTATATCCTCTGATTTAATGCACTTTGACTTCAACTGTACATGCTTAATATCAGTCAAAAAGTGCTATTTTATAAACAGAAAAAAACCTTGTTATGGTTGTAAGTTAGAGTTTTCCTTACATTACATTGAACAAAAATAGAAATAAATCTTAACTGGTCTAAAACTCTTTTTTTCGTAAAATTCATGTTACATATTTCTGTTTATCTAATGCATGCTGCTAAGCATAAGAAGTAGGAGGATTTTGTACATGGTAGAAAACACTGATATAGAAAGATGCAAATGCATAATATGTAGTGTAAGAGGAGAGTAGTGATAAACAGTCTTTCTCCCTCTCGAGTATAATTCCAGAGGAAATGTGTGGCCTACATATAAGCAAACATTGAGGCTTGGGGTAAATTAAATTTGGAAGATAGCTGCTGGAAAATCATAAGTCCCATTTTCCCTTGTAAGTCTATTCGGAGGAATATGCAGTTATCCTCTGACGTGCAGAAATTTGCATCAGTAATACCCACTCTAAAGACAAGGATAACCCCCAGAGATGGAAAGAAGGCAAAGAGTTATTTTTACGTAAAGGTGTAGGGGGAAGGGAAAGGAGAAATATCCATGTTCAAGCTTATATGGTGTAGAAAACAGGAGTTCTATTAAGGAAGAGGTATAAATGCAATAATAAAGGAAAAAACCCAGGACATTATTTCTTTCATTTACAGTGGAAGTGTCAGTATCACAAACTTGCTGGGAAGTTCTTACTTCCACAGATATAACTTGCTCCAAAGACTTGTGTCCTATCTTTGACAACCTTTTCTACTCATGAAAACCCCTATTTTGCATCTTGTTCCATGTTGCTGTAAAACCTTGTCAAAACTGATTTAATTAAAGTCACATTTTACTCTTGAAAACTTCCAGTATTAAAAAAAATGCATCTACTAAGAAAGTGGCACTAGTTAGTATGGTTTGCTTTTCAGTTTAATGCATATATGCATCACCTTGAGGTGTTATCTCTTATTGTCATTTTTAGGAGTACAGAATATGCCAGCTAACCTTATGTGTGATCTTTGTAAGATGACTTTTCTAACAGAAGTTAGCACATAATAGATCCATCTGTATCTAACAGAGATAAAAAGCCCACAAACTAGCTGATGCAGAGATGCACCTCTTTATCCTAACAACATTGTTGCAATATTATAAAATATTTTTGCTTCAGAGGAAGGAAGTGTTATGCAAGTTCTGTTTACAGGTATTGAATGTGCAGAATATTAATTAGGATCATTATGTGGTCGGGAATTTCAAGAGGCATTTTAATGTTGAACACGTCTGTGCAGAATCTGATGTGTCAGTCTGTTACAGTGACTGTCCAGGAATTATCACCTACATCACTGGAATGTCTTTCCCCTTTCTCTCTTGTTGATTCTGGTACTTCTGGAGCGCTAGGAGTAGAGGGAGAACACACAGTCCGGTTCTTCATTCAGATTCAGAAAGGCAGGCCTTCAGAGACAGTGTCTAGGTCTTCTCACAGCAGTTTTTACATGGCAGACCAGCAAACTCATCTTTCCCTCGCAGTAGAATCCGCAACCTGTCTGATACCAGGACATAATGCTGTGTATGGGACGATGGACTGGTTTTTATATTCTGTACTATAGGAATCCCCAAGGACTACTGAGAAGTTGATTTTCCTTCTTGAGCAGCTGGAAAGCTCTGTCCCCCTGCTGTCCCTCCCGGCACAGGCAGCATGCAGGCTGCGATTGCTCCTCTTGGGGCTGTGTGAGGAGTCCCACTGCAGAGCTGGGAGGTGCAGGTTCCCTTGAGCCACTTCTCCAGGCTCTTGCAACAGGTTGGATCAGCCTGATTTTCTTACCAGCTGGCTCATTGCCCAGAAAAGCTCATGAAGAGCTGAGAGGGGAAGTGTGAATGGTTCCCCACTCAGTGTGCAGCTCTATTAATGGGTCTGCTCCCAGGCAGGGCCCTAATTATGCTGGTTTAGGATCGCACCACTCAAGCAAGGCTCTCCTGATACTCTTGAATTTGAAAAACACATTAGTGTACGTCGATTTAGAAATTGCCAAATCAGGAAAGGCAACTAAACAAAATATTCTATGAATGCTCTAGATGAGGATAGATATTTCAGAACTGTTTCTAGTTAATTTGTTAAGGAAAGTCCCTTTTTATTTTTCCTCCCCTCACCCCCCAGAGGTTTTTCTTTCAACAGGGAATTATAAAGTCAAGAAAATCTTTGGACAAAACTAAAGTTCTGTGACTAAACAATGAAGGTTTTTCAGTTAATAGTAGTATATGCAACTTTGCATGTGAAATTTCAGTTTCTCTCCCTGATCATTCATCGCATTCCTTGAGCTGATTTCTTCACATACTTTTCAGATTAATTTTGCTTTGTGAATTGAATTATTTTCTTGACATTTTATAATTGTTAGACATTATTTTATGATGTCATACTTGTCCAGTTGCTTTACCAAGCAAGTTGACTTTACTGGGGGTGTGAGGAGCCAGCTAATCAGGAATCTGAACATATGCCAAGATCAACATAGGTGTTAATTTTAGTTTGCCGTCACTTGGGATGTATACATGTAAAACTGTGTTAAAAACTGTTAAAGTGATCCAAATGATCACTCAGTACGCAGTAATGCTACAGAAGAAAAGCATGTGTGCTGATGAAAAAGCAATCACACAGTCTGTTGGAAAAGCTTTTCAGCCCATCCTGTAGTGGAAGGAGGTTAACAATTGCCACTTTGATGTTCTAGGTCTTTTTATGCCTTCTTATGCTTCTAATATTTTCTTGAGCTAGATGAAGGTCTTCTGAAATAGAATTAATGGTGAAAAATTTACTAAACACTACTTCAGTGCTTTACTCCTTGATTATGTGAAGCTTTGAAAAGCAATTGTATAATAATAATATATACAAAAGGAACTTACTGTGTTTCAGCTACATCGATATGCTTCAAGGATCTTACCAAGAACTTGAAGTATAAATGAAGAATGACATTTTCCCACAAGTATTCACAGTAAATCCATTTATTCAATAAATATACTTTCTGTCTAATAGGAAAGACACCTTCCACAGTATTGAGGAGAACCAATACAGTAACCCAACATGTGAGAAAAAAAATCAAAATCAACTCTGTACCGCCAGAAGTGCTTTCTAAATCGATGCAGCTGTAATTTAGTGTGCAGATAGCTATGGATGCTTAGGAATAATCAAATTTCCAAAATAAGTAAAATATTTTTAATAGAAATTTAGGGTGACATCATAGGAAAAACAATGCATATTTCTGTTTTAAGAACAGAATAGGATACCATGAAAATCCTCGCTTTAAGGGCATAGTATCTGAAGAGGAATTAATAATGCAAATTCAGAGGCAAATTGTGATTGATGTTGGTGTATGCAGAAAAATATCTCTTGATTAGAAACGCCTGAACCCATACTCGGGTTAAGGAAGAAAAAATGCCGAACTCTAAGCCTTCTGTAGGAAGACAGGGCATGTATTTCACCCATGAAAAACAAAATAGGAAGATAGGGTTTACAAGAGGGCTGGGCTGTTGCACAGGATTGATATATTTAAAATATTTAATTTAGAAAGTAAATTCTAATAAATGCTAAAAAATACAGAAAAAAAAATACAGTCATGTGCTTAAGAACTGAGAAAATTTTTTTTCCTTTAATCTTATGTCCACCACCTAAATGAAAAAGGAAAAAAGGAGCTCAGTGTTTTGGTCACTGTATGATCATGAATGACCAGAGATATAACACAGGTGAGAAAAATAAGGTATTATCTTAAATTTAAAACTGTGTTTCCAAGAAAAATAGGAAAATAATAAATTTCAGTTTAAAAGGGATCTTTGAGATATCATCTGGAATAATGGAGATATGCGATCCACCTAGTTTCTGGTGGATCTGGTGGCATATCGACATATTAGAAATGTACTCCCTATAGGTTCTGCTGAAAGATTCAGGATTCTACTACCTATGCCCTGAATATCCATGGGGTGAAGGTATCTCACTGTTCTGACTGTGGCTGATAGCTTGGCATGCTTGCTGTACACCTACTGTGAAGTTGTGTAAATTCTGGATAATTTTTAATGCTATAAAAGTACAAGGAAGTTTCCTCCAGAAAAGGTGAAACACTGAGATTGCTCTTTGCGATTTGAGTCAAAAAGCAAACTTAAGAAATTAAGAAATATCTGTCATATTTCTTTAAAAGAGTTTTAAATATGGTAAAATGCAAAGGGTAAGCATGAATGAACTAAGCTTTTAACTATTCAAAGAAAAGAGCTTTGGGATACTGTTCTAGTAGAAGCACTGGAACCAATAGCCACCACCCATACATTTTGTCTGCTTAAAGTTACAGCTTGACAACTTAGAAGGGGATTTATGTGATGTGAATTAGAGTAATAAAACAAAAACTAAAACTCAGAAGGTCTCTTCTAGTTCTGAAGTGTTGTGGTATTTATTATTTCTGTTTTCTTAAAAAGGGTAAAGACTCATTGAAGATGTTCTAAAGGGATTTTAATGCCTTCTTAAAGTTACAGAATTTACCTAAAGCACCCCAGAGAAAATAATAGTTTATTATTTTTTTCAGAAATAATTTTTATTTTTTCCATATTTACATCCTGTTTTATGAATAGAAAAGACTGGAGATTAGATAATAACTGACATTTAGTAAAATTCAGGTGGCATCCTAAATCCACAACATTTCATCTGTTTAAATTCACTTTCAGTGTATGACCATTTCAGATATTTTAATCCTCATTTGCTAAGTTACAATAAAGCACTTCTGTGAGCATAATCTAAGTAGCTGTAGCTTTCCCATAATTAATATATTCAGGACTTTTTCAGGCTGTTAGATAGAAAAATTTATTGACTTCATAATTAGCAGTAAGACTTGTAAGAAATACCACAAATTAATAAATATGGACATTTTTAATAAGAAGGCAATGATTCTAAAATAATTTGCTTTTCATGGCAATAAATACCCTGGAACAAGAGAAAAACCCAACTGACTTGTAAAATATTTTTTCTTCCAAAAATAACCACTTTCAGAATGGTTTAGAGTGTTTATAGTGTTGAGGTGATTGTCTTATAGTACCTGAAAATAAAATTAATTAGTCTAACAACCCACTTATGAGATCATTATTATTGCAACCATTTCAAGGTCTTGCATATACTATGACCCAATGAGTCTCAGAGTCAAGATTAAGAGAGGGGACTCTTTTCCACATTAAGAAAAGTCATGCTAATTTAGCATCCAAAAAACAGTTTCGTCTAGAAATTTTTAATTTTTTTTTTCCAGATAGGGAATACTTGGTTAGAGTTCTTTGAGTGAGTATTCAATCACTGTAATTGGGCTGGGGGGTAATGTAATATTCCAGCCATGCCTCTAGAAGCAAATAATTATGACTTTGTGTATTATTCTTTAGAATATTTGTAGTTAAGAAACGTAAGTGTAATTGTATCAGCCTTAATAGCTTTAATAATAGTGTCCATAGAGATGTATCAGCAGCTGTTAAGACTGATTTCCTAATCCTCTGGGGTTTTGGTAACATTGCAAAGGTAAATTGTAGTAGTTAAATCTGCCGATTGATTACAGGGTTGGATTTTCAAGATAGAATATTTATCTAAATTTGTTTGATTTACTGGATATTTTTGGTTTTTTGACTATAAATTAGTATATGGCTAGAAATGCTTTTAGAAAGGTTTGAATACACTAATGGCATCATCATTAAAATAAGTTCCAATGTAATGAAAACCCACAAAATTATTTGATAATACTTTATATGTGGAATCATTTAATTTTTTAAAGTGAAAACTCTAAGTAATTTTAGTGATAGCAGTATTTGGACCCCTTCTTGTAGTTAAGGTGAGATCTAATGTATCAGAGATGCTGTTGTACCACATGATTTACACAAAATCGGTTCTCAATTAAACCTACTTGAATGGAAGCGATTTTAGGCGGAACTCATAAGCAGAATCCTTTTTCAGAGAAGCATCCTTGTTATTTAAGGCACTTTTCTCTCCCCTGTAAAACTATCAACAGAAATTCTAAAAAGATTTTGAAAATCTTTGTTTTACCCTGCATATAATTTTCTATTTTTCTTGTCTTTTCTTTGGTGTTTACACATAATTAGCACAGAGTCTTTGGAATGGTGCCACAAAAATGGTGAATACATTGTTCTTCCTCTTTTCATTCTGGAACATTTATTGTTGTGATTTTCATTTCGTTACATATAAACTTTATAGTTTCACTATTAATTACTAGTTTTAAATGTGTTTTATACAAGAAGGGTATCTTTTATAGAATCATAATTCATTTGCCTTCTCTCTTAGAGAAAAAACAGTGAGAAACCATTGGTTTTGACAAATACTGGTCTAGACACTTGGCTAAATTAGCAGTCCATGATCAAAAATCTACTGGTTTTAAATTTAAAATGCATCACATTTCATCTTCAGTATTGATCTCATTGTTAGGATGAAACTTTTATTTTCATTCTTCCTATTGTAGTTACAGGAGCTTTGTGTTAGAGATTTGGGTCTGCTTGTGTTATTAACTGTACAAAATTTTAATGTGGATCAGATACCCAGAGAGCGTTCAGTACATTCGGGCACTACTAACAGTGTGCAAGGCGGGAAGAAGAGCCACAGAGACCCACAGAGACATGCATCATTGACATACCTATTCAAGTGGGACTGAACAGCAGGCAGCTAGTTTATACTTGTACATCTCTGACTGTATTTCATGCCCAACTGTGTGAGCACAAGGACTAGGTATGTATTATTCACACTTTTAAGGAAATACCAAAATCTGTTGGCTCAAGTTTTGAATATTCTTTGGTAAAGGGGAAGGAGATATGATCCATACAGAGCTGAAGATATCTCTGCTATTTTATCATCCCTCCAGCTCTTGTAGTTCTTCGGAAGGTTCACAGGATCTAATTGTTCTCTTTTTTGTGGAGTAAAAGACATGAAATTAAGCTGAAAGGATGATGTAGGTTTTCAAGCAACATATATCCAAATTTGGGACCATATCTCAATATTTGTCTGCCACTGTGCTTGTTCTCTGGGCACTGAGTATTGACCACTGTTAAAAGCAGCCCAGAGGGCTAGATGATATTTTCATTAATTCAGTTTTCCTTTCTTCTGTCTTTTCAAGCAATATCCAGAATCTACTGTGTTTTTCTTCTGATGATGTGCTTTTGATCATTCAAGTGAACTTGATTTCCCTCCAGGAACAGTCTGGTTTCACCATCAAACTTCACATTTCACAAACCATAGTCCGTTGGACTTCTCACAACTGTTTTTAGTCATGTTTTTAAGAGGGAAACCCCTAAAAATATCTAACCTTTCCCAGTTCAAGCTCTTAATGAACAATTCTCTTTGTGACCCAATGCTGCCATCAGGATGATGCAGTATGCATTTTACTAGCCATAACTACTTTCCATTGTGGTGGAAATATTGGATTAATATGATTAAGCTCAAGGAAAATAATTGGGCCCTCAAATGATTTCAAGCTACATAGCCACTTTATAATGCCACAGAGTGAATCAGATGCTCAATATGTGTCATGCTCTGAAAGTGATTAAAAAGGGGCCTTTGAAAAGAGAAAGCTAGTACTTCAGTTCCACTGGAAGTTTCGTGCCACTTCCATGAGTTTGTATCTATGTTATATCTTTGGCCATGCAGGCAATGAAGCCCAGACCTTCAGATTCCTGGTTTTACATACAGTACTTCAGTTTCTCCCAGCATAAGGAAAAGGGATCTTCCCTTTTATGTCTTCAGTTCCCTACAAATAACCCAATCAATAAAAAAGGAGATAAATGATGTCTGCATTCTTTAGAAGAGAGGAAAGCATTTTAAAAAGCCTCTACAACACAATTCTTTAAGTAGGTGCCATTCTTTTAATGTGTGAGTCTATCATCTACCATTAGGTTGGTGAAAACATCTATGAAACACAGTATCAAGGTAAGTTATAAACCTAATTTTAACTTTATTGTGGGCTACAGTCCACATATAATGTCATATAAACTGCTGCTATGAAAATGGGCAAAATGAAATTCTGTTATTGACTGTCCTGTTCTGAAATAAGCTGAATTTCAATTTTGTAGGAAGTTAAATATGTACTAAAAGAATGTGACAAGAATAACTTAGTGGCAGAACAGAGACTTAGCTGGAGAGAATGTTTACATCCAAATTAAATTGAGGCATTTTTGTTGTATTTCAGATATTTTATGTGTTTCTGGGTATACTGTTTTCCTAGTTAAAATATCAGGTATACATTTAAAAGCTATTTGTTCAGTGTAAATCTTCCATACGTTTGGTGTCACTGAGAGCAGTTGTATCCACTCTGATTTTCTTATAGGTCTGACAAAAACAGAATGAAATTGTACTAGGAGGTGGTGGTAATTTAAAAAATATTTTGTGTTTCCTTTTTCCTAATACCAATGCCTATGTTTCTGCTCTCTAAGAGATCCAAGAGAAGCAAAATACTTGATATGATTATGATAAAATGGTTCACCTTAAGTGTAAGACATATATGAAAGATTAGGGTATGATCTTACTCCTAGGAGGCAATTTATGATTTAAATCTCTTGCATTGAGGCTAATTTTAGATAAAAGATTGTACTAGTTTTTCTGCTGATCAACTCTCCCTAGTGTAGTCATCCATCCCATGCTTCCTTTGATAAGAGTGTTTATCATTGTGAAAAAATATGAAGGGAACTGAAGACCTCATCAGGAAGAGTGGCTGCTTTTACACCCCTCATACAAACTCCACAGTGATTGCTTTCAAGAATTTTCTGAGTTTTAAAATAAGCTTTGCATTTGAAATGATGGATGAACAAATTGATGTAGGTATCATATTACATAATTTGATGTTTGTATCGGGTTTTTTAATCTAATGTTAAAAGATTTGCAATATGTTGGGCATGTTAGCTAGCTTCTACATGTTATTGCATTGTTAGAATTATTTTAAAATACATTTGATTAGGTTTTTGACTTTATTATTTGTTCTTTTGCAGAACCTTGATTTTTAGTAATGTTTAACATCAGTTTGTGCTTTTCTTCCCAACATGGGTATTATGGATATGCAAACATTGGTTTAATGCACACAAGCTGTGTAACTGATTTTCTTTTTTTTTTTTGTAAGTTTTGCGTGACACATATAGTGTCTCAAGATATAAATATTAGTTGACATGTCTATCAGGTTGGGTAGGACTACAGCAAACAGTGAATGCTTGCATTTTCTTCTGCTACATCAGCACAGAGAGTTTCTGAGTCAACTTCACGGGTGTTTCTTAGTGTGCTTAAAACCATGCTCAGCAAAGGCTGATGCAGTATCTCATCCAGTCAGCCTATAAATAATGGTAAAATGTGGAATTTGTTTTATTTCTTTCTAGCCTAGAAAGGCTAAATATTTAGTGGGAAAAAGGAATAGGAAGAAATTTCCCAGTCCAGCGTCCTGCTAAGTCACCTAGAAAGTACCAGACATCTGTGTCAAAATAAATTGTTCCCAGGAGTTATGCAGCATGGCCTCTGCTTCACATTGCAGAAATGTCTCTCCTTTGTTTTTTCCTTTTTATTTGTTTTACAGCTAAATGAGAGTTTACTATTTAATTAAATATACATATCTTCAATGTTGAAAATTCTCAAAATAATTTGGTTCATTCTTTGCCCATTTCCATTTCTGATGACACCTTACAGTGTTCCTACATGTTGTCCAGACTGCTTGTCATTTATCTTTGCTGCAGTTCCCAATTGTTGACAGTTAAGATCCCCACATATTTGTTCTGTTAGTCTGGAACTGGGAAAGCATTGTCAACTCGCCTTGATGTGACAGCTTCAGGCAGATGCCATGCTCTTTTCTGCACTGAACAAATCATCACTACATGCAATGGTATCTCTATACAATATAATTTTAATATAAAATTTTTCACACTTTTTGATAGCCACAAGAGGAGCTGGTTTTCTGTTACAAAACACCTGTGTCTGGGTGATGTTTCAGTGTCAGAATGGCTGAGACAGTTCAGACTTGGCCCTCCAGTTTATATTTATTTTGATGCTAAGAACTGTAGATCTACCACAGTATTTGATGATGGATCCCAGTCCAAAAGGATATCCAAATCTAAATACTTGTTCTGAAACATAGAAGAGTCTCATCTGCTTTTAGTAAAACCATCAATTTAGAGGTTGTTGACAACACCCTTGTAAGCAACACAGGCCCTATAATGGGTTATTTTTCCTGAGAAAGCTGTGGAAAGAAGAACATGGATTGTATGTCTGTGCTGCTGATTATTCATTGAAAAAGAATTTAGCATTAGTATTAATATTGAGCATCTTGCATTTGGCATTGTCCTTCGTGATCATTGCTGTATCAGGCATGTGTGATGTATTCAGTTATTTCCCACATGTGCTGCCTTTCCCTCATCTTTTTTTCAGTTTGAATCAGTTTAACATTACAGAATGGGGCCTAATGATAGTCAGAATGCATAGGAATAGAGTCAATGTCTTAAATTACTCAATTATTTCTTGTTTGTGTATCAAAAAGGAGCAGCATGTAGGAAGAATGTGTCGTTAGTGTGAACTATCATTTTGAATTATCAGTCAACTGTAGTTTTGTTGTTCCTTTTATGCTGCTGGTACAAAACACAGAGTTTTCTAGATGGTGGAAAGCACTGATTTTGCAAGAAAGTAAAGTGATGACCATTCTGTCCTATTTTGCTAAGAGCCATAAGAATTTAATTGGTACAGTTTTATTGTACTAGGTGGTGACTGCATGTTTTTAACGTATTCCACAAGAAATGTGTCTAGTACAATAAGCTGTAAAATATTGAGTACCTCTGTGCTGTTCATCTAGTCATGGACTTTGAAGTCTCATTGTTATAGGAAACAGAGTAAAAAAACCCGCAAAACAAAACAACTAAAAAAGGCAATTTATCCTCTATATGTTATTGCTGATGAATATAAATTGTCCAACCAAAAATATTTTTTTCTGTGGGTTCATGTATTCAAAACAAACGTACAAATAGAGGAAAAAAAACTTGATGAGAAGGGTTGGTGTGTCTATGTGACTCAGTGCCATATTCAGATTATGTGGTGTGATTTGTTCTGCAGCTGCTTCAAATTAAGAACAGGTGTAGATGGGAGACTATGCAAATATTCATATGAATGTAATTGTCAAATTGGTGTGTTTATCACTGTGCCTTTAAAGAGTAGACCATACTCTTATTTTACATGTAAATGAGCTTTAGTCTTGAGAGCTACTATTGGATAATGAGCTTGTAAAGGAGAAATTTCCAGCATATGGTGAAACCTTTCTAAAATGTGACATTTTCTTGTGGAGCAATTTATTTTATATATATTGCATAAACATATTGTAATTTGCTTTGTCTTCTTTAGAAAAATATATCCATGGTGCAATTTTAAAATCTAACTCAAAGAAGGAATGAACTAATATTTCTTTTTTCTTTTTGACTTCGGATAAACCTTTAGCATGACAACGTTTTATCTCCTTCAACCATTTACTGTCTATTTACAAATCTTCAGAAACTTTAGGCCTCATTCAGTTAAAGCTTTAAAAAGTATACATTGGAGAGAAAATGTGTTTAAAAAGGATTTTATTTTGCAAGATCAACTCTGTTTAAACAATCATAAACTGGGTCTCTGAGTTAAACATATATTTTTAAACATTATTTATTTCTTGTTGCTAACATGCATAGGTATATAAATGATCAGCTGAATTTTGTGTTATTTTTATATCAGAGAGATTTAGTATCAAAGGATGTCTGAAATGAAGAAATGATGGGAAATTCTTATTTTCTTGTAGTATGGACCTAGTTAACAAAAGTTACCCAGTATAAAAATCAAAGAGCACTATGAATCTATGTTAATGTGTTTTCTTCCTTATATCATTTGCATATGATGTGATTAATAGTGATTTATATTCTCTTAATAGAAAACACGAGATACTTGGGGTTTGTATATGTCTGCATATACAAGACAATTTTATATATGCTGGCAGTGAGGTAGGTCGCATATTTGAAACTGAGGTTTATGTGCTGTGTGGGATGCTTTGGCCTGGAAATCTGGGCCAAACAGTTGAGAAAATCCTTGTGTCTCAGGAAGCAGAGGCTGAAGGCACTGGCTTCCAAGAGCTTAATACTGGGCAAACGAGGCTAGAGCAAGGTCTTCCTGCTTTATTGAATCTTATGGCCATCCATGGCTCAGGTGGGTTTTCCTGTTTATTTGCAAGAACAAAAAGAAAATTCAGTTTTGATTTATGGATATATTTCAGCAAAAAAAGCAATATCTATAGTTACTGGGTTCCATGCAGAACCCAATGGCATCAAATTTCTTACTATTTATTTTTATCAAAGCACAACTGGTAACTTATGTGAACAACCTAAAAGGTAGGTGCAATAAGTTTAAAGAAAACAATTCTCAATTTATGAGAGGTGTGTTTCTCTAAAGCATCCCTCAAAAAGGAGAATAACTATGTTTAAGAGGTGGCTTCATCCTGTGGCAAATTATTTAAAATTGCATTCATTTTCATGGTGCTTAACTGGTAACTGTTTACTTCACAGCCTGTTAACTTCTTGGGAAATCTTTCATTCACTTATTATAATGCTTTTAATGGAATACAAACTATTTAAGTAAGAAAAGATTTGCAGGAACTTCATTATGTATGCTGAAGATGGTAAAGCTTTTCTTTAGGGTTAGCTTGGCTGTAGCACTTTACAGTGATACAGCTTTACAACTGTCAACCAGATAAAAGAGCAACCTCCTTTTCTAATTGGTTTGAATTATATGCATCATTTCTGTAGGATGTTATTGTGGGGCTAATTATCTTTGCATTTAGAAAAATGCATTTTTATTTCCATTTGACTGCTTGTTGTTGATGTTTGCATGCAGAAGTGTCATTCATGCTATGCAATAGGGATACCTTCCAGTATCACTTAGAACTCACCAAAGTTATGGTTCTATCTCAGAAATAAAGATGCAACTTGGACATTTCTGCACCAAGACTGTGTGCATTAGGGAACTGTGTGAGTCTTTCACCCATGTAGAGACTGCTTTAAAACAGATGGCCCAAGCCATTTTGGCTCCGTTAAAGTTCTCACAGAGTTCTATGGGAAGTCTTTTGAGATTAGGAAAGAAAGCTTGAATATATGAGCAAATAATAGCAAATAAAAAAAAAAAAACCAAAAAAACAAAACAAAACAAAAAAAAACACAAAACACAAAAAAGACCCTTTTAGTGACACTCGTCACTAATACTTTTTTAACACTTTTTGTGTGTGGAATATCAGCAATTTTCCTGCTCTGGGCCCCACTGCAAATCATGTAAGTAGAACTGGAGCTAAGCATATTTGCATCCCATTAATATCATTGTAGTTGCCTAAATCAGGACCATTGCTGTTTACATGCACAGGTCATGGTGTTTGTTTTCTCTTGGAGAGAAATTTTGGGTTCAGAAGGGGATGACATTTTGTTTTTTGAGATTGACATTGATAAGAGATGGCATAAGTTGAGGTGCACAGCCTGGTAGTTGCTTCAACATCTGTATTATCAGATAATTAATCTTGATCACATATGCAGAATTAAACCAGTCACTAACTTGGGATCAGGATGAATCTGAATCTGATGCCCAGATATGACTGCTGAGGGCCCTTTTAGGTCTTTTAGTCTCCTTTGCAGCTGAAAATAGTCCATCCACTCATGTAACCTATAAATAGTACTAAACTGACTCTGATGTTGTTAAGAGTCACCTGGCAAATAAGACATTAGTAACACTTATGATTACTGTTGTGCTTTTCTTGTAGCATCTGATAGCTGTGGTCCTTGATGAAAATCTGTCAATTGCAATAATGCCTGAGGAAATGTGAAATGGGCATTTCATGAACCTTTGTGTAGCATAGCTTCATTGACTAGGGAGCTAGACCCCGCCACAGCATTGGTCTCACCATCCTAAAGGGGAATTAAATTTTCAACATGTGAAAAATTAACTGTAGGCATATATAATTGGTTAAAAGTAAAACAAAGAATGTATTTTAAAGTCAGATAACATATACTTTTTATTGATAATTCATTATGCCTTATGGAAATCTCCTGATTTACAGCATGCATTCATATCTATAAATACACATGAACAGATTTTATTTCTTTCTGGAATGACAATATGTGTGTTATCACTTTCTTTAGTGTTTATTTTCTTTTTCAACTCAGAAAAAAAGATGAAATATTTTGGTTGTGTGAGAGATACTATTTTCATTCAGTTCAAGATTTTACTGTGCCTATATATAGTTAACATCTCCAATTTGTCTTATTAAAGAATCACTATCTTGTAATCCTTTTATCTTCTTTGCATTGCTACTCTTCTTCTGTAAAGGAGAGAAAAAATACTAAGAGGAAAAAAAAGTGATCTGCCAAAGCTCAGGCCACTGTCCCTCCATGCATTAGTCAGCAAAATTGTTTGTACAGGTGAAGACTGATTGTCCATCTTCTCTGTACTCAAGAGCTGAAGCTTCAAAGCAAGAAATTTGAAAATGCCGTTACAAGTGTAATGTGCTATGCAACTTAATCTACAACTCATTGACTAAGCTGAACCATTGTTACCATAAAAAGAACATACACTTCAAAGTTGTACACAGGATCACAGTTTTGTTCTTAAAATCTACTTTCTCTTGAGAAAACATGTTCCCTTATTCCTTTTCTTTCCCCCATTCAGGAGTCTAATTTTAGGGCCAGGCTTTCAGTCAAACTGAGTACCCAGGACTCCATTAACATCAGTGTAAGATGCAGCTGCTCAACACCTCTACAGATGAAACCGAGAAGTCTTAGAAAAATTAATGGCTACAAGTTAGGCTTAAAAAAGGATATTTTTCTTCACAGACTCCGTCATTTTGTTCATATTTGTCAGGCATTATTTATCTTTTTCTATATACATTGAATGATAGGTTTTTGGGTTTGGGTGTTTAAAATTTATATTATATACTCTGAATTAATTACCAGTTTTTGAAGAGACTGGTGGATATTTTGCCAAATTGTTCTAAAATTATGTGGGGTGTTTTGGCTTTAACCAAAGTTACAGCTGCACAGCTGTAAAGCAGTCAGTTTTCCTTATTATGACTAGTTCTACAACTTGTACTGTTTTAAATTGCCTGCAATTAGCATATTTCAACCTTATTTTTAGGTTTAAATTGCAGTGTGAGAGTGTGCTCTCCTCTTAGCTAATTAGTGCTATCAAGGAACAGTAGGTTACCTCATTAGTACCATGTGCATTTAATTAAAGAAGAGAAAATTGGAGTTAACCTCATAGTTAATATTTTCACAGAGTGCTACAATGCCAACACCTTCAATTGGAGTCACACCCCTGTGTATCTAATTATTCACTGGTGCTATATAAGGTTAGCAAGGATACCACCATACTGTTGACAAAATAATTTAGATGGAAATCTGTTTGCTGGTTTCTGATATTAAATTCCTGTTACAGTATATTATTTTTATTTAAGTATGTTGGAGTCACAAAATATTTTTATCCTCTTCCTATCCTCTCTGTTATGTTCACACCCAAACCTAGGAAAGGCCCAGAGCACATGAGGCACTTAATCTCAAGCAAGTGGTCTCTGTTCTTCATCCATACCTTGCAGGTGTCATTGCAATCTGGATATAACCATTTTATTTTGGCTACAAGTATTGCAGAAACCAGTAGAGTTATAATGTACTAATGGAAAGAATAATAGACAAATGGAATCAGAATGCAGGTACCTGCCCTTTGTAAATGTGCTCAGAATTTCTTATGGTTTGCTTTGCTTTCCAATTTTCTTTTCCACCATGCTACTTCACAGTTCTAAAGGGCATGATCTGTCATGGAGATGAGAGCCTTCAGCTCCTTTAGGTTTCATTGAAGTTGAATGTGCTTATTTTTTGTACTCTAGGCACTGCAGTTCATGTCTGTTTACCCACAGAACAGAATTTTTTGGATATATAACATAGTATGTATTTTAAAAAAGAAAATAAAAGGGATTTTTTTTCCTTAATAAGTTTGTGATACCAGTGGTTGGGCCTACAGTTTCCAGTGTGTAGTTACATTAAGTAAATCTGAGTTCTGTGTTTCAATTTTGTATCAGCAAGCTGTACTGGATGCTCAGAACTTGAATCTCTTGCAGCATCCATGTAGTGCTGATTTAACAAGCTCTTGAGATAGTCTTACTTTTAATATATTGATATTCCCATTACTGGTGTTAAAAAGAGCTACTACATATGTCCTGGAGTATTTTAACAGTTAAAGTTTGTCACCTTTTTCACTTTGCTGGTCTAAAATTGAACAGCTCAGCACTCATAGAGCCACATACTCACCAAGTGGATTTCTCTTCTGAATTTTGTTGTTCAATGCTGCTAATATGACATAGAATTTTGAGCAACTCATTCTGTTTTCCCATCTATAAAATGGAAATGTCATTACTTGATGCATGAAGATGATTTAAGGGGAAATAATTGTTTTTTTGCACAATATTCAAGTATAAAGCCATCTTGTACAAGAGTTTATCAGTGCCAGATCAACTTCACATGAAGTGCATTTAATTATTGCATCTGTGGGATTATAACTGAATCCTTGAAGGAGGGTTTTTTTAGAGGTCTTCATATAAAATCAAGTACTTTTTTCTTTCTTTCAGATTATCTGTCTCAAGTGCTTATATTGGCACATACATGGGTGCTTTAAATAGTCACTTTACAAGCTTACTTAATGCCAACCACTTTGACATTTAGCACTGCTGTTCAAATGAAAATAATAGCTGACCTTTTTAAATTTGGGGTTTTTTTATTATTTGATAGTGAAGTAGAAAAGAGGCTCTTCAAACATTGGTACTTTCCCATATTAGCTTTCCAAACTGATGAGCCTTCTGGATCTATAGTAAGTTGAAAGGAATCCAGTGGCAGGGTGGAACTCTGAAGTTGATCAGTTTAACAATTGGATGAAGTTTCCATGTGAAAATAAATGAACTCAGTATTCACTTAGCTAATTTGTTGTTTATATATTGCCAGTAGAAAAGCATGGAAATACATGATAGATCTTTTTTTCCATATATATATATATATATTTTATTTTTTTAATATGATATGTTCTTTAATTGTCAAGGTGCATTTGAAAATTGCACAAATTAAACAACTCTATTTTCTACAACCTGTAAGGAAGAGTTCAGATTACAAAAAAATTTTAGAAATAAAAGAATAACGAATTTTCATTCTTCCATTCATGTTTCAAGAGAAAACTACATAAAAGCATGCCATCAGTGTAAGTCATTAGCCTGGCTTCAGCCACAATCTCTGTGTAATGTGTTGTGAAATAGGGACTAGTTTCATTTGTATTGGAGAGAAACTGCAGCTCCAAATTACAGCCCTTGGTGGTATCATTGCCATCTATTTGAAATATCTTGTTCAGCTCCATCAAGAATCACCAGGTGATAAAGACAAGGTCTACGTCGGGAATAAGCAATTACTTGTGTTTGGCTTTGGTTTAGAACTTCAGTCTCATCTCATCTAGTGGCTGGACCTTCTTATAAAACATCCACACAAATGTATGAAGCGCAGATCAAACTAGGAATGAAATATTATATATTCATTTCCAAAATCTGCATGAAAAATCTAAGGCAGAACTTTTATCCAGACAACTTGTCAGAGAATCCAAATCATTATTGGCAGCATCTTTGATGGACTGCTACCAGTTTGGTGTTCCCCATCTCTAATAATATTTGGTAGAGTAGGGAGTTTAATGAGTAAATCATTAAGTGATAAAGAGGTACTTTTAAACCCAAAATATCTACATATATACTTCAATTGTATTGTATAAGATTACTAGTAGTTATAATTGCTACATTCTCTAAGTTTTTGTCCAGAATTGTGATATTTTTTTCCTTTTCAGTGCTTGCTAATGAACTTAATAGTAAGGTCACAGATTGGTTTGGGGTTTCTTTGTGTTTTGAGTTGATTGGGGGGGGGGGGGAGGGTTTGGGGATTTGGGTTTGTTTTGTTGGTTTGGTGGGGTGGGGGGGGGTTTGTGGGTTTTTTTTGTTTGTTTGGTTGGTTGTTTAGGTTTTTGTTTTTGGGGGTTTTTTGTTTTTTTGTTTTTTTTTTATGGTTTGGTTTTAATTTCTACAGCTTCTTTTATTCAAGTTTATTTTTTGGTCATATGGTTTTCCCAGGGAATGTATTATTTATTTTACTGGACTTAGTCACTTTGGCACCATTTGAACTGACAGAATATAAAGCAAACAAATGGTGTTTTTCGGAGGAAAGTGACAGATAAGCAGGGAGAAATATTTATAAATCAGTCAAAGTTCTTTATTGGTACATTCAGAAGATGAGAAAGAAATATTCCAAGATAAAAACAACATGAGCTCTGTGTTTATGTAAAATATCCTACATTGTATATCAACTTGGGTGAGGAAAGTACATTGTAAAATTGTCACTTCTTGTTTTGTTCTGTCTCCCTGTCTAACTGCAGAGCTACAAATGTCTCTACCTCTTGAATTTTCTTTGTTGTATTAGTTTCTTAAAAGGAAATTTATTTTTTTAAATCACCCTCCACTTCTACAAAATTTAATTTACAACTGCATAAAGGAAATGACTGTAGTTTAGGCAGTCAAGCATTTCAACAGATCCCTAGAAATGTACAAAGGAAAGAATGATTATCAATCCTGAATTGTGGATTAAGAGGATCATACTACACAGAGTACTGTCTAAAAGTAGCAATTTAATAGAAAATGTGGATGTTCATGTGAAGAATGTCTCTGAGGTTAAAGATAGCATTTAAAACATGATTTTTTTTTATTGCTATTATTATTTGGTGGAACATTTGCCTAGAGATGCTTGTCTTCTGAATATTTTTATTGAACATTACAAGCAGCTTCATTGGGAGAATTAGAGACATTCTTTGCATGTTTTGGTTTTGTTAATTTTTTGTAAAAGGGAAAATACCATTAACAAAGGAGAATTCTCATTTTGAACTGCAGAAAATGTATTAAAAATGTACAGAAACTCCTTTCATCCGTTACAAAGCATAAATAAACTGTAATTTAGGAAGTATACATTTTCATGTATATAAAGAGAGAAGTTTTTAAAAATCACAAAGTAAGTGAGGTTTCTGAGGTTCTAGAATATATTCTTCATACACAGTTCCTCATGCCTTTTTTCCTCAGAAACTTGCACTACTTTTTGAGTCTTTTTGAGAGCAGATTGTCTTCTTTGAAATCTGCAAAGGGAGTAGAGAGATACTTTTAAGAACTTCATATGTGTGTTCTTGCCCTGTAAATGTAGGTGATACTTTTGCACAAAACCCTTGGCAAACCATTTAATGGACAAAATCAGCACAGAGTTTCTCTAATTCTGCATTTTTAAGCCCAGGGACGACCTAGTCCATTATTTCAAATGTCACCTCTGTGTTAGCTTATGATATATCTTAGGTAAGGAATATCACACTGTGCACAAGTTTTTGTCAGCATTTCATTTTGTGTCAGTAAAATATTTGCGAACAGTTTCCCTGAACAGCCAGCTCAAGCATAGACTGCAACAACAAAAATTTCAATGGAGTGCTTTTCCAGAGGCATTCTCCCTCCTGCTGCAAATAAAAATCATCACTTGATGGAATAGTGATTTCTTTTCTCTCAAATGCACTTTATTGTCAGCAATGTAATTTATATCAAGCAAGCAGTGAGTTTTATCCATTTATAGCATCTGAAGATTAATTTTGTATCCAATGTGAACATTTTTTTTCATGTTTTGGTCTTTTGTATACAGCTGCATTACTTTGATTATTAGAATATCTTTTTCTAAATTACAGCTAGTTTTACTAGTTACTTAATTTTTTTTCTTCTTTTCAAATTATGATCTTTGGCTGAATATCTGATGCAATAATTTGGGGTTTTTCCCTTCTTTTTAATTGTTGTGGAAACTAAAAAAATTATCAATTGAAACTGATTAAGTAGGAGCATTTGGTATGTTATTAATAGAAGATCTCTGTAGAATACCTGAAGAATATATAGAATTCTATATAGAATACCTGAAGGGAGATATAGGAGGACAACCAGCTACCTTTTCTCATATAAATTACCTTTTCTTCAACTTACAATATCAGCTGAAAACAGGAATCCACATGTACACTTGAAAACATCTGAGCCTATCTACATCCTCGTGTGGTACAAACATGCCTTAGTGTTGTCAATCACATGATGTGAATTAATAAAACACAAATACTGTCCAATATATCATGAAAGGAGCAAATGGCTGTTCTAAAATTAAAAATACTCATAAGTTTAATATTTCTAAAAAAAAAATGAAGACATTTCTATATAATGAGGATTTTAATTAATACATTTACATTTCATGTGGTTTTAATTTCCATAGCTTTTCTGGATGAAACGCCATCACTTTTTTTTGCTTTGTTTTAATATAAGATACATTAGTTGCTAATATGTAGTTTAAACTTACAGAATGTAATAACGTGTAGCCTTTTCTCAGGTAATATTCAGTGTTGTGTTATCTTGAAACCATATTGCTGAACAGGCTGATAGCTAAGACAGTACACAGAGAAGAATGTGTTGAGCCACATGCCTCCTGTGAACTTTGATGGGAGATTACCCACTCTCTCCATTTATTGTTTTGAAAGCGTTCCCCAACAAGTTAAGAAAGCAAGGTGATTTTAGAAAAATATAGGCTGGAAACAATATAAATTGTTATTTAAGAGGAGGCTTAGAATGCCAGCTGGCACACTAAAATGTTTTAATTACAAAATAAGTGGTGATTGTTACAATAAAATATCAAGCATATTAGCATTTAGGTTCAAAACATAAAGTAGGAAGACAAGTAGTAAGATTAAACAAAACCAGTATTGATCAGAAAAAGTCTGCAGACTAATCTATATAGGATTTAGATTTTTCCGTAGTTGTTTTATGAATCACAGATTTTTTAACATCTGGAAGACCCATTTTTAGCCCCCTAAATGATGCTGCTTTCCACATCTAGAAAACATAGAAGTAAGGGTTTATGGGTTTATATTGATCCTTTGTTTATGTCACTAGGCTTTTGCTCATTCTTGGAATACTTTGGAGCCATTTGAATTTTCATTTACAGTTTACTCCGAAATTAGCTCTGCATTCTGTACAATGCACTTTTCATTAACTCTTGTTTACGTTTAACACAGTCGTGAACTTTACCATAGGCTTGACTGATTTGTTGGTCAGTTTTTGTTGGGACCTATCCCCACCATTATTAGCCAATTCTTAGTATTTCTGAGTACAATATAGGAGTCACAAAAAAAAGCCAAAAATCTAAAAATAAATCAGAATTTGTGTTAATACTGTTCCTACATTTTGTTTCAGCTGCATTAGAATAGCTTTGATGTAGTACTAGGAAATAACAAGCAAATAAAGCTGGGTGAAATCTTAGAGCAGTTGTATAGATTTTAAACATCATTATATGTTATTGGCAAAGGAATAAATACATATTGCCCTTGACTCTCCAAAAAAAGAAGTGTAATTGTGTAATTCAGTTCCTTTCTTAACAGTTGCTGTATTTCTTGACCACTAAGCAGAACACTAAGAATCTGTTTGAGAGGTATTTAAATAGGTGTTTACACCAAAGTGAGAGTTGCTAGGTTGCATTAAATACCTTGACAGCTCCATAATCCAAACACTATACATACATCAGTAACTGTTTTGGAGACACTTATAATAGTATTTCTCTCAGATGGGGCTGGTAAAACAGCTCTGTTCTGTACTTGCAAATGGGAACTTTTAGCTTCAAGGATCACTGGCAACTTACTTCTGTTGTCTGCTGAGAAACTAACACTTCATACTGAGCAGTCGACAAGAAAAAGAGTCTGTCTTCTTTTATGCATAACCTGTTCACCCATTGCAGATGGAGGCGGCTTCTCACAGCAAGTGTCCAAGTACAGACTCTTGGATATGGCAGGTTCTCTTGCTTCTTATCACTCAGTTTTTTAGCTGATCTGGCAGTACCACTAATAAATAGCAACAGATTTTGTCAACTGTACCCTTCTTCTGAACTTTTTATTTTTAAGAAAATTGAATTATTTCTGCTGTGATAAGAGTATTGCCACAAAAAAGAAGTATGAAAAAATAATTTTTTTTCATGTTAAAAGCAGAAAAATTGTTTAAAATTTCATAGTTGAAACTGCTCCTTTCTGTAATTGACTTCTTTCGCTCAGACATTAATTTCATCATCCCTTAGCCAGTATGTGAGCTCAGTGGGTGTGTGATCCCCAATAATTGTAGGGAGTTTCTCTTCTCCTAGTTCCATCATTCACTTTCCTAGTTTTACTTTTTATCCTTCAAAACGTTTCTTTGCCATTTTCATGAGAGATGAGTTATTGTAGCTGATATAAATTAGAACTCTAATCATCTTTATGATTTGTACTCCAGATGCTATTTACTCTATAAAAACACTAAACAAAAAAAATCTAAACAAACAAAAAATACCAACCCTAACCAACCAAACTGAAAAAAACACCCCCCCAAAAAACAAACCTACACACAACCAACCAAAAACCCCAAAGTCCATGTAGATACAACTCATCCCATCTTCCTCATATCAGCCTGTGTATGCTTAGACCAACAGGAATATGCTTCAGGACCAACAGGAATAATCTTTCCATTTTCAAATTTTTTCTTTATCACTGCCAACTTTATCGACATGTTAGTTGTCTTAAGCTTGAAGCATAAACATCTGGAATTTGAGTATTTTTCCTATCCCTCTCATCCATACTAAGGTACAGCTTCTTAAGCTGTGCACTGAGCTAAAACTCTCATGCAGGTTCTCCACATTTCAGATATACCACAACCGGCCTCTTTTCAGCACATGACAAATGTCATCTCGTCTCATTGCTCCCAGTGTTCTGCAAAGATTTTCCTAACATGTCTCTCTGTGTCTTTCCCCAGTTCCCCTTCAAAGCATTGAATACAGGCAGTTTGTTTTCAGTTTTATAGTCCTTTACTGTCTGACTTCACTATACCCATTATTCTTCATAAAGTAAAAAAAAAAAAGTGCCATTAATTTTCTACTTTTTGATTTTCAGATAAGCCTTATTGTACTTTCTCCTGTGCTGCCTGTAATGACTGTGAAGTACCTCATTATCCTCCTCCAAGTCAGTCATTCAGACTTCTCCAGTCTATGTATAGAGAGCTTAGATGCATATATTGCCTGCTATCATGACAGGTATTTCCTAGCAGTCTGTCACTGTCATCTCTCGTCTTACACAGGACTCTCATCTCCCTCAGTGTCTGTGCAGTGCTGACAGCACGGTCCTGGTCAGCTTCATGGGAGCCTTTGTGCACTTGCAGTCATTCCCATGGTACTGCTGCTGCCACTACTTCCAAGTCTTCCATCGCCTGTGTGATTTACCATAAGCATTGAAGTTCTTCATTCCAACAGGAAAAACATGTTCTTATAATTCATTTTTCTGCATTACTGATTCAGCTGTTTTTTGTAGTCTGCCCTTTCATGGGGCTAACCATACTCTTCTTCTTAAGCCTCAGTTTACTGAAATTGCAGACCACAAACATCTCCATCACATCTAATAGGACTCCAGTATTTTCAATCTAAAGTAATAATTGTAAATGTCTCAAAAAAAATTTTTTTTATTATTTAAAGGACATTCAAAAAGCCTTTGACACAGTCAACACAGTCCTTCGTGAGCCATTATTAAGGAAACTTAATAGTTCTAGGTGAAAGTTAAAGTTTCATGATAAGTTAGAAATGAGACAGAAGACAGAGTATGCGTATATTGGAGTATATTGTCAATTTTCAGCATGGCAAAAGGTTAACATTTCTGTCTCCTCCTGACCTGTACATTAAATACCATTGTTTAATATATTTATTAATGAGCTGGAAAGTGGGATGAAGGATATCACGTTTCAAAATTTAAAGATAACCTGAAAACTTATTTAGCCTTGTAAAGATTAGAGATTACTTTGAGTCATTTCAAACGAAGGTGGAATAGTAAGTACACAAATGCCATAGTGGTAGAAGAATGATGGTATTGATTAATATGATACATACTGATGGAGTAATTTAAATGCTTATACTGATGATGTAACTGTTTTCACCAATTTTTCTAATCATAATCACCATGTGGTAGAGGAAACACACTATCTTATAACAAGCACATCTTTTCTTGTTCTGCAGTAAAAGGAAACAATCCAAGATTTATGGAAATTGAGAATTGTGCCGACAAAAACATTGTAATACCAATTTTGTTTTGGTCTGTGATCTGATTATGTTATGGAGAATTTGGGATGTTTCATTCTAATCTAAAAAGTAGCATTCAGTAGTCTGAAGAAGGAGCACTTTTTTTCTCCCTCTCTCCACTTCTGTTATGCTGTCCAGCATTTCAGACCTACATTGTGTCTTTATGTAACTCCAAGCAAAATTGTATTTAGAAAGCTACAGAGAAGTGTGGTTTCACATCTGTCCATATATGTATCTGCATGAGAGTCTGCTCTATGTAGTAGTTTTTGTCAATGAGCTTTTATTTCCAAATCAGGGTAATTTATTTTCTGCATAAAATATATTCTAATTACAAGTGTCATTTAGATTGTTTCTAAAAAATATTAGCAGAAATTCTAATATTAATAAAGACAATAATAATTTATTCGTTTAGGAAAAAACAAAAAGGTTGGATTTAATGTTTGTGAAATTTCTTTACTCCCTTAATCTTGAGTGGATAGAAAAAGCTTGTCATTTAAAAAAACTGATAGAGCTTTGGTTCTTCAAGACCATGATACCAGGTTATTTACCCAAATCAGTCACCCAAACTACACTAGAGCTGTCTTTGTACAGATAAGTGAATTATCTTTTTAATATATGTATATGTATGCACATTCTTGTGAATTGTCTGTAGAGGCTTTTCATATTTAACTTACTTCTATAGTGCCTATTTCTGCTTTAATCTCAGTCTCTTGGTCCTTTCCTGTTGTACAGTTTTATGACTCTAGACTTTATTAGGAGCAAATTGTCACACAGCCTCTTCATTGTTCATATTCCTGGAACAGTGTATTAGTTGCAGTCTATATAAATGCATAGAAAGCTCTTATGTTTTATACCCTCAGTCTCTTCTCCCTGGAGCAAGTGTGTTGATATCTTTGCAAAATTCCTGCCATAAACGTGATCCTCATTTAGTTGTCTAAATGAGAAGGATTTTGCCTGAATTATGAATTTCACCTGAGCTGTGCAACATATGAAAGCATGAGACTTTGTATCAGACCCCTTTCAATCCAGTCTTTCCAAACTTGGATGAGATGTGTGAGAAAATAATTTATCCTATTTGCCAAAGTAGTCATAGCTCAGGTATTCCAAATACTATAACTATTCTGGGTTTTTCTCTTTTTTTTCTTCTGTGTCCTGTCTTACTGTGACTAGAGTAGCCTGTGCTTGTGCATAAACTGGATTTCTATTCCACAGACCATCATTTGTTCTTGCTTAACAAAATGCGTACATCTAATCAGATTAAAAGCAGATAGGATAGGCCAGGACCCTAAAAGATGAATGCCAGGATCTGTTGGATACAATCCATAGCAACCCCATTATGGTCCAGTCAGGAGGGATAAGAAGTATAAAGATTAAAACTCCAGTCCCAAAATCCCTTGACACTGTCATGTTTTTAGAAAGGACACGGTATTACCTTCTGTTTGCCATGAATAACCTATCTGTTTCAGTATAGTCTTTGTCGTTAAACTTTAAGTCTTACTGATACTTCTCCAACCATCTTGTTTACTTGGGCTTTCTTTCCTTTTAGAGTTTCATACTTTTTAAATGAGACATTTTCTTCTCAAAAGAAAATGTATTTAGGTATGCTAATATCTTTAATCAGCTAAACACTCAACCCTTGTCCTTGTAGACATACTTTAATGACATACTTTTGCACTTCTCTAGATCCTTGAGCTAAAAGTTGTAACTAATCATACAGTTGTGTTTGGTGAGAAATAAGTGTGTGAGAAACTCATAAACTACCAACAGAATGAAGAGTTTAGCCGATCTGAATACAGACTTGTGCTTACACATGAAAAGAGGATGTCTGGAAATTCACTACAAAATATTAATTATTCTCCAAATAATAAAATTCTTGATTTCCATTTCACTTTGTACTTACAATTAAAGAAAATTCCTATTTTACTAAGTGTGAGAAATTTCTTTTCTAAGTACACAATCAAGGAGTGCCAGTAGCATTCTGTGAATCTGAACAATACCAGACTACAAGCTGAACACACTGCAGTTTGTTTGTGGTGGATGGTGCACATCTTCAGTTGGACTTTGGTCACCTTATGTACTGTAACATTAAACTATGAAACTACAGACAGTTCACATTTACAGTGGTGGGTCTTTTCTTGATGTGTGTGCCTATCATAAACTGCCAAGTACTTCAGGAAGAAATCTTCTTGCTTTGACTGAATAATAATTGCAAAGATAAAGATAAAACGGGAAAGCAAAAATAGAAACATAACATAATATTTCAAAATATTTTATATTTTGAAATAAGACACACTGTCATTATCTGATGTCAGCTATTTTTAAAGCCTGTTGGGTTGAGTGGTAATTCCAGTTAATAAATATAGTCCTTTAGAACTGAAAATATTCTTCAATTTTTCCCCTTGACTAAATTTCTCTATGAATCAGCACACTGCTGGCTCCCTTGTTTCTGTTGAATCATTCTGCTATATCTGCTTAACAAAGGAGAATGCAATGTCAGCTACAGAAATATATTGGGAAATTTCTGTATGTTTCTAATTAATAATTTCTTGCATTTGTAATTGCTCAACAGGTATAGATGCTGGAAAGACCCTTTTCGTTATTAAACAAGTCAGTAGCAGTATATGTTGACTTTTTACTTATTTTTCATACAACTTCTGGAAGAAAAAAAGAAGCATATAGAAAAACTATTTATTGATAATTTTATTTATGATATTCATATTTTCATGAACTATTTCCTATGTCACTTGAGAACATTTCATAATTTTATGTGCTCCATTTTGTTGTCTCTTATATTTGGGTTATTTATCTCTGTCGTATTGTTTTGAAAGTTGTCCACATTTACAAGTATATTTAAGTAGTAGGAACAGTGTAAAAAGAAAGCTAGGGGTGACTATTTCTGGAAGGATGGGGAAGTGTCCTACGCAGCATTTTTCACACTTCTGAGCAGTGTCCTCTTGACCTTCAAATGAATGTTGAGACAGTCACTCTCTTCCAAGAACTGATTGCTCAATCATTTTACCAAGTGGTCACATCCTTAGGAAACAAGAAAAGGAACGACTTAGTGTTGACTTCAAAACTTTGTGCTTTGCAAATTCCTTTATGTTTACAAAAGCTGAAGAAACAATTTGTGGAGGGCTTTGCATGTGACAGCTTTTAAGAAAAAAGAGATTAGCCGCAAGTTCTCTGAATACCATCATGGGTGGGGAAGGTCAAAGGTACTTAATGCACTCTTCCCTCCAGTTTGGCATGCAGGTAGTAGGAGCACCCTGTGGTTGAATGATGTGTTGTGTTCCCCTGGGGATTGCAGCACTGCAGTGAGTGCTCCTGCATCCAGGGCCTTACTTTAGTGCTTTCACTGAAGCATTCAGTATGGAAAATAAATATGTTCAACTGAAAGTGTTTCACAGCTCCACAGATGAGAAGGGAAAAGTGTTTCTTAGACATGTTGCACAGATGTGTGTCATCACTTGCGCTTCCTCATAAGATAGGCCTTGAGTGAACTTCGTAAAGCTACAGCTGGTAATGCACGCACCATGTCCTCTAATGTGGTCTGTCTTTGCATATCTTCGTGTCAGCTCAAAATTCAGGCCTCTAAGTACATTGGTTACATCCAGAGGAGTATGAGCATAGGTGATAGAGTCAGTCCTAATAGCCTGTGTTCTGAGTGCCCACTCCAGGTATGTTATGAAAGATGGGCAGAGCGAGATGATAAGACACAGTAAAAAAACTTGAGATACTTCTCTTTTATATTCTCCCAGCAATATGAGACTCGAGAACCCTTTGTATTCAAAAGCTCAAAATAGATGTTTAATCTATGGATTAATAATTTTATGTTTTAAAACATGCAGAGTTTGAGGTTTTTCCTTGCTTGTTCTGTCAAAAATAGTGCTTTGTTTCTATTTTGAATGTATTTAGGTCTTATGTCGAGGCATTCCATTTTGTTAAGCTTTGAAGAAAATTAAGAGAAAACAATGTCAAGATTCATATCACAGAATCAGACTTCTCAGATCCAGCTAATGCTTTTTGTGTTTCAAAAGCTGCAGATCAACTTCTTCAGCGGCTGGAACCTGACCAATTTAAATGAGACTTATAACATTATTTAGTTACAGTGAAATCTTTACAGTTCTGTATCATAATTATGAGTGATTTCATGTACCAGTAAGTCTCTGCACAAAAGCTTGCAGGACTTGACTGGTATCTCCCTCTAGTTGCCTTGCCTCTCCCTCTCTCTCACTTATTCAATCTGTTCTCCTATTTTCCTAGACTGTTACCTAATGATGTTGGGAGTAAGGGCATTATTTTCAGGATCTTTTTTTGCCACATAGCTTGACTCTTGGAGATGGAACATACCCAAATTTTCCTTTCAAGAAGACAGATTCTGTTTCTGTAATCAGCTGGAAAATATCCTGGTGAGGAATGTTGTTTATATTCTACAGATATACCAAAACCCATAAATACCTTTTCTCTGATAGATGTTTTGCTGTACAGTATTGAATTATAAAAACTATAAAAGCATTTAGAAGGCTTATATAAATCAGTATCACTAATTAAATGCTCAAAATTTGAAAGATAAGGTTTTCTTCTCTGCTCTGTTGAAGTTTTTTACTGAGTAGACAAGTTATAATATAGAGTTACAACAGTTTGCCTCCTCCAAAATTTTGTCTGCAAAAGTAATAATTCAGATTTATCCAGTGAATTTTAATTCTCCATAGGAAAAAAATTAAAGATGTTAAGGTTAATCAGTGTTGAGCTAATGGAGATCTAGTCATAATTTTATCCTGCAAATCTTTTGAAGGCAGAAGTTTCTGTCTGCCTTGGAAAGTTAGCAAGAAGAATTTATTTCAGACATTGCTTACTAGTATCCAAACAAAAAAAATATCACCTAACTTGATTTGTTATGAGTAAAAAGAGAAAAGAAAAAAAGAGCCTTAATTCAATAATTAATTTTCACACCATTTACTTCTCTGTGCACACTTTATGTTTAGATGTCATTTATAAATATCTTACTATCATTTGTTAAATTTTATGACAATTTTTACCATGCCTGATGACTGTAACTCATGCATTAAATATGCACACATATTTTAACAATATTTGCATTTTATAATATGCTTTCTAACGACTTGTCATAGACTCATCAGTTAAACATTTATTTTACAAATGCATTTTGTAATATGCTACGGTAATAAACTATAAAAAAGGTATCCCACCTTGTAATATTTTCAGATGGATGAATAATGCATTACAAATTCTACCTTCATTTAAAACATGACCTCTATTCTGATGAAATCTGATACATTGTCTGGATTTATGGTGATCACTGAGTTGTGTGAGGTGCTGTCAATCTGCTTTCTGATTAATTTTCCTAGTTGATAAATTTGAATTAATCTGTAAATATTTACAAAGTAATATGGTTTATTTTTTTCCAGTTATTTTATTTTTATCCACCTGATTAATTTAAACCAAATGTACCAAACCCCATCTAACTGGGAGCTAATTTTCATTCAAATAATTTCTGGAAATTCAATTCATTTCTGAAATGGATTATCAAAATCATGATTGTTCTTTTGCTGGCTGCATAAGTTTGTCATATGTATTTCTAAAGAGGCCTAGGCTACTGTCACATCTAATCTAATGAGCTCCATAAAGCTGAAGGGTATGTAATACTGGGAAATTTTATAATAAGCTATTTCACAATGAAAACATGTTTTTACTACTTACTATTTTAAATTTCACCTACATCTTTTTTTACATACTTTTTTAATTCATGGAACTTCATTCAAACCAAAGTTTTTCTTAAATAGCTATTGTCATCATAGTCAACCTGCTATCTGGCTTCCTGAAACATCATGCTGATTTTTTCAATAGTTTTTTTAATATGAATGTTCATACCTAAGATTCTCTGGCTGATTTCTCTCTGTGTGCACACGTGCATAGATTGTAATAATTTCAATAGTTTTATTTCACCAGAGATTTTTTTGCTTCAAAACTGAAGTGAAAAAAGGGAATTTGAGGGATGCTTGGTTGATGGGTTTGTTTACATTGGCTATAGAGTATTATAGGTATGCCCATACATCTGGTGATAAAACAAAGTGATTTAAGATTTCAGCAGTGTTCTTCATTAGTTATCCTCCCATATCTGAAGAAAAACTGAAGTGTCTGGCAGTTTTACTTTTGCTATTTGCCTGGAAATAGTTTTAGGGCATTGCATCTCTGTGATGCTGTCTGAATGTGTGAAGTCAATACAGAGTAGTCTGGTTTTACATCTATTTAGCATAAATACAAATTACTACTTCAGGTGCATACTAAGGCAAGTCAATGTTAGATAATTGGTCTCTTGGAAGAGGGCTTTATTGCACCAGACAATAGAAGGTTACACCTTGTCTCTGCCTTTCACCTTAATAGTCCAGGCTCAAGGGCCTTTTTGTCACCATTCACAGTCAAGGCACTTTTAGTCAACACATTGTTGTCAACACATAGTCAACACAGCTTTAAGAGACAAATTATGCAATCTGATTTAGACATCTAATTAGGATTTAATGAATTGTGCCACAGAAATACCTATTTTTCTCCGTTGATTACTTTACATGACTATTTCAGATTTAGATTGTAGCGCAGACTTTTAGCATTTGGTAGAGCGATATCCCCTATTACAACTTCTATTTTTTTTTCTTTAATTTCTTCTAAATAAATTACTGCTTATGAAATGAGCTGGATTTACTGTCAATTGAGTTTTACCTATTCAAACCGGTCATTTTAGACAACATTTTACATAATCAAACATACTCAGGTTTGTCTAAATTCTGTTATGGCAGCCTCCCTGCTCAGGGAGAGAATTGTAGAGAACTTTTAATTCTGTTTCAGTTTGCTTTTTTCTTTTTCTTTTTTTTTTTCTTTTTTTTTTTTTTTAATTTCTTTTTCCCTAGTATTTATCATTAGTTGAAATGAAAGCAAACAACTAGTTCTAGTTAAGATATTGTGTTCAGGTGATGTGGCTTCTATCCCATAGCATCAAGGACTGGAAATATTCATTCTGCATGGGATACATGAAACTTCAGACTAGTCATCTAAGTACTGAAATGGACTTGATACAGACAAAGTATTTAATCTTATATCCTAAATGCCTTAGCCATCACTTCCACTCTTTGGGGGGAATTCAAACAAAATTTGCTGTCCTTTTCTATTACAAAAAATAAAATGCAGCAGTCTTGGGTTTGTTGGAAAATTTTGCCTATTTTTTCCTGAGGGTTGTTTTTCTTAGAATCATGTTGTATTCTTTGCATATCTTGGAGATTATAAGTTTAACTGCTTTTTTTATTAGAAGTATGGTGACTTCTAGAGTGAATTTTTTAGCAAAGTTTCTAATGTTTAATTGTTTTAGTGAATTTCCTATCTTCAACTGTGTACACTGTTTCTTTGAATACATTAGAATATTGTAGTATCTTGGTAGTTCCTTAGTTCTCATGTTATACAATCTCATCTATTATAAATCACATTATGGTTGTGTAAGAAATGCAGTAAGCATCTGTATTTTGTGATGGGAATTTCTTTCCTTTAAGTTTGCTCAGAAAGCACAAAGATTCCACACTTTGCTATATTTCTTGGCATCTGGCCATTCTTTAACATAAATCAAATATATACAATAGATGTGCTTTTGTTATTACTGGACTGTTTCAAGATTTCTGTAGTTCAGATTCATTACATTCCTTGTATTCTTGGAATTCCTTTTGTTGATTTCAGTTATAGAAAAGCCTATGAGGCACACTTCAGAAATTCATTTTTTTCACACTGCATGTCTTTTTTTATGTGAACATCCACAAGTGTATATTTACATAGTCAGCTATCATGTGCAATCTTAGTACAGATAATAAACTACAGGGTTGTTAATCATGCACCCTTCTCAACTGAACTTTACTAGACTCTTTCCTTCAATTATTATAAATCTCTGCTATTAACACTAATATTGTTCTTTCTTTTTTTTTATTTTTATTTTTTTTATTTTGCATTCTAATTTTCCAGATGTATTTGATTTGTGGGCCAGAAGAGAGAATGTCTGATCTAAAATTACTCACAAATTCAGTGTCTTGCCCCTTACTGAAGCCAACAGTATGGTTTTTTAAATCATGGATTAAGAGTAGTTTCTAGCTGCCTAATAGATCACACATATGATTTAAGTCCTGTGAAGTTAAGATGTAGTAAATTTTCAGACTGCAGTATTCATATGCATACAAGAATATTTTAAAGTTATTTTGGTATTTCTAAGATACAAAATTTAGAAGACTTTCTCAAAGGTACATAATTTTAAAAATTACATTTATAGAAGGAAAAAAGCTCTGTGGTGCATTGTAATAACTTTTTGAAGATTTTAAATCTAGCTTTTTTATATATAATTCACATTTCTATATACATAGTGATGTGTTTTTGTATAAAGTTTCCATTCTAGTTTTGTTTGGGAGAATCTGCATAAATCGTGTATGGTTTCTCCATTCGTGAATAATGTGGCAACTCCAAACTCACACCAATGAAACCATCATACTTTTCATATCATGTATGGTATATAACATACCTACAGACTTACACTGAGGTAGAGGATGATACTAAAAATCTCTTCCCTCTAGGCTTGAAAAATGATAAAAAAAAAAAAGTAGAAGACACTTTTTGTGCCTTGGGAAAAACAGATCAAGAAATTAAAACTCCAGTCATTACCAATAACCTTAAAATGTATTTTAATGTGCTGCAGCTTCAGTTACCCTCAGCTGAAGCTTCTCTATTTTAGCTTACAGGGTCTTGTGACCTCAGCCCATAGCAGAGTTTCAACAGTAATAGCGACAGCCTTCTTGGATAAATGTAAGTGAATTTTTTCCTCATTTCTATAGTTTCTCTCCCTCACATGCACTTTTGGAGTTTTGTTTTTCACTCAGGATGTAGACAGTATTCCTGACAACACTTCTGCTCTGTGCCAAGTAGCATGATTGACACAAAGTACAAGTAAAGCATCTAAGTGGGATTGCTTGCCTTTTAAATGTCACAGTATGAGACTCATCCTGTGCTTTTGAAATGCCAGTATGATGGCCATGCAAACTTTATTTTACCTGGAGCTAGCTTGATGGTAGTTTTAATTATCAGCTAGGGTTAATCTGCAAAAAATGAAGTGGTACAAAAAGATTTTGGCCATATAATCTTGTTTTAGTTAATGCTGAGGATGAAATCTAGAAGAATTCAGAGAGTATTTTTTAAGGAAAGGTTTGCCTTCTTCAATCAGCTTTATCATTTCAGTTCTGCTTCATGTCAGATTGTGCTAATCCATTTCCAAACTGAGCTCTGAATTCACTAACTATTGCATAAATCTGGAGCTGGAGCTGGGAAAGGCTACACATTATACATACTGCCTCTGTAACAACCTCCAGAAATATAAATTAAGGAATTAAGGATATCTTCTCACTACTGGTTTCTGAAGAATACAACATACAGCAGTCATTTTTTATTTCAATAGTCATCATGCTGTTGTAATGGGGAGAGAAACAGAAGAAAATAGAAATAGAGTTATTAATTCAGAAAGTCTTATCCTGTATGCTGATAGCCTGAAGAAGCTGGCATTTGATAGGAACTTAACAAAAGATAGTTGGACTTAGATATTCTTTGTTATTTAGTCCTGAGTCTGCCTTTGTCTAAATTCACCATTTCTGAATGAAGTAGCATCCTTGGTCTATTAAATCACTGTACCACCCCTCCATTTTCTGTTTGTTCATATAGCTAATTAATTTCTATTCATTTTCTACTTGTTACCATATATGTACCATCATACCTAAAATTCCAAGATTTTATTTACATGTAAATAGTTGCATTGTAGCTCTTTAGCTACAGTAGGACCTTTTTAATGAACTAGCAATGCTAGCTGAGCACATGATTGTTCAGATGCAGCCTGTTCTCTTCATGTGATTTCATAGGATGTCTCTGTTCACAAAGTGTTTGAAATGAAGGGCCACACCTATGGAGCAGTTAAGGCTAAAGCCAGCAGAAGTGGAACTGCCTCCATCCATCCATCTTACAAACATGACATTCAGAGGTGGATACCGGCCTGTCTTGCTGTTTTACCTGCAAACCTGCAGTCAGCTTAAAAAGTCATTAGAATTCTGATCTTCTAGCAAATATGTGGTTATGGTAATACCACTGTAATAATTGTGAGACCAAATCATATGTATAGCAGAGCCTGGAAGCTGTAAGAGCAGAAGTACTTGTACTGAAACCAGTTTATTTTCTTGAATTCATGAATTGATTCAAACTTTAGTGTGCCATTTAGGTGGAAGTGGGCACTGCCATCATTTGTACACAGAAATGAAGTAGTAAAAGAAATATCATGCCTAGAATCTATTCTTTTTGACTAAAACCATATGAATGAAAAAAGGTGTAAAAAATGCTGGCTTGGCTTCCTGTTCTGAGGAGGAATGTACTGAATAATGAAGAATAATTCCTAAAGTTTCTCCAAGGAAACAGTTTAGTAGAAATCTATGCAAACCCTAAGGAACAATGTCCTCAAAGTTAAAGTCATTTTATAATAATTACCATAAATATTAATTTAATTCCAAAAGAAGAGAACATGTTCTTACAATTGCCATTGCAAAGCTGAGTTAATGAAAGAGCTATGCAACCACTGTCAATGGGAAGTATCTGTAGATTTTGAATGTGCTTGCATATAAAATAAAACCTTAATTTCTGAGGAATTTCACAAAATCATCACTCTAATGACAGCAGTTTAAAATTCAGCCTTATCTACATGCTCATCAAATACCAGTTATTTTGTTGGAGCCATATATGCCAATGTAAATTCATTGCCACTCCAAGCTCAGCCCTGTACTTGTTATCTTTTTGACACTGTGGTTTATGTGACACCTCTGTCCCATTAAGTGATGTGATCCTTATGTACAAGAATGATCCCCTGCTTTGATAACTGTCTCCATCTTGTAAAAACATCAAGATTATTGAATTAATACAATGATAATGTGATTCCATAGATCTTGTTAAAACAGTATTCCCTTCATAATAGTTAGAGTCTGGTTTATTTCCTATTTTTAATATTTATATAGCTCTTCCAGTTGTCTGTGAACAGGGGAGACAGATAAAAGTTAAAAGAACATATATATAACATATATATATATATAACACATACATATATATATATATTTCAAATATATATAGCTTTTTAACTGCAATATATAGCATGTTTAGCATTTGGTGTATATATAAGTAGTATGTAAAATATGCATATATATATATGCATATATATATATATATAAATAGATATGTTTAAGTGTATTGGGGCTTAGATATAGCTCATCATTGAACACTTTGGTACATGAGGACTTTAAAATACAGTAGAAAGGATTTTGTGAAAATTATATTATAGAAAGTGTGATGGAACATGCTGGGAAGTTATACATTGTGAAAAAGCTTGCTATAAAATGATTTAAGATACCAAAAAGCCAGATGCTCACAAATCCAGCCTGCTAATCCTTTTGGCCAATAGATATAACATTATGTACTTCATACGAAATACTAACTTCTAGGAATTTCCTTTTCTTTTCTATGTTACACTGTCATGCTTCCAAAAGTCTACCCTAGCACAGGAGGCATTTGTGCTCCGTAGTAAAAACCTGAAGATTTTGTAGAGATACTGAAGTATCACAGGTACTCACAGTGTTGCTGTAATAAATATTTTGTTACATTATTCTAATGGTTCTTCATAATTGTCTTTACATCCTTGATGTATATAAGGCAAAGAAATGTTACAACACCAAAGAACTAAATCCATTTCTACAATATATGTTACTGCAAATACAGATTTTATTCAGCCTGAAATCTCCTTTCTTTTGATGTTGCATGGGCACTAAAGTCTAGATGGTTGGGGTGAATTGAGGGTTGTGTAGATTATTCTTTTCTTTTTCTTTTTCTGTGCACTCACTACTCCCACCAGATTTTCAGAGCCCAGTCATTGTGCTGTTACATACAAAGTAGCAGGGAGAATATAACTGAGAAATGTTCTTTTCTCAGTGTCTTTGCATCCTAAATTGAAAGATTCAGTATGACATAATGCAACAGTTGGCACTGTGGTTTTTTTCAAAACTAATGAATTGCTTTAGGATATCTTACATTGGGCAAAATTTAGCAAGATAGCGGCTTTTGCCACTTCAATGAGATTGCCATTAAGAAACTCCCAGTAATGTCTGGGACATCACTACTGACTACAAACAGAGAGACAGGTAGATGTGTATATCTACTGGTTTTTTTTAAGCAGGCCCTAAAGCTTTGCACTTCCCAACGAAAAGGCAAATAGTCATCTTAAACCTCTTCAGCAACTCTATAAACAAGAAGATGCCAACAGCATGTCCTCTTTCCTATCACCTGTCTGTGTTCTCCTTCCTGCTCTAATGTCTTTGTCTTTGTTGCCAATATTTGATATTTATATAGAGTTCACAAAGTTTGTAAGAGAAAAAAAATCCAACTTAATAATCCTTATCTGGTCTTTTAACTGATTCAGCCATTCATATTTCTACTTTTCCTCTCTTTAAAATTTTTTCTAGCCATTTTTATGACTTGTATCAGTCTGAATGCCCATAATTTAGAAAACTCTTCAGAGAACATAAGCTTGAGTTTTTTTACCAGATTGTTAAAATTATATTCTTTTGTCCTCAGCTGGGTTTGCTATGGCTGGGAATAGTAACTATTCCATGAAAGAAGCAAAAGTGTAGTGAAAATTGTGAAATCTTTCACAATTTTAGTGTATTAGTATCAGTAGTAATAAAACTGATCCAGCATTGAACATTTCATTAGAGATTCCTTAAATATTCCATTTATAACATTTTTGTTGAAACTTTACAGTACTAAAATGCTCTGAAATTTTGGGTAAAAAAATATGAGTTTGAGGAAGTTGAAACATTCCTACTTTTTCTAAAGAACATTGTTAAAACTAGTTTTTCAAGGTTGCATAATGTCAAAGTCAGGTTCCTCTCAAAGCAAAACTTTTGCTTTGGAATTTCCTTCACTAATATTCTTATAAGAACACATTGGAAAAATTTTATTTTAAGTGAAAAAAAAAAGCTGAATTGATTGTAAGCAATAGTTTTAATCCTTTAGAATTGTTTGTGAATCGCATAAGTTGCTTTTCATGCTGTTGTCTAATGCTCATGCTTTATAGTGCAGAACTGGATTGTTTTTCTGCCTATTTGGGCATGAGCAAAACCTTGCTATAAGACCTGCAAACCTTAGTTATATTTTAGTTTTATGAAACACTAGTTTTGAACCTTCTAGAATTTCTGGATGAAAAATGTTTTTCAGTTATCACTTTAAAGGCAAATCTGAGTCTCTTCTTACAGACTTGAAGAGCTGTGGTATCATGCAGAAGGTGAGACATGATCTTTTCATTAGGAGTGCTGTAAACAGTGTGTATACGTGAACTGTGATAATGTCTTTTGTCAAAAAGAAAACATTCAGGGTCATGCAGTATTTAAATGAATATGTCTGGGTTTTGGTAAGCCCAGTTCTCGAAACAATCCTCATTCCTGAGGTCACTTCTGGGGCAGCTGTTCCTGTCAAACTTAGGGGCAAAGCTGTAGCTGAGTTTAGATCACTGATGATTTCAGAGGTGGGTCAGGTGTAAAATCATTCACATTTTCTTATGTTTGTAAGATGCACTCCAGTGATAAAAAAATTACTTATAAAGTTTTAATTAATATGGCAAGAATTCAGTAGGAGAATAGTAGTGGAAAGCATGTTTTAGCCATTTCATTACAAAATACATGTTTTGTTGGTAAATGGTGTTATTTTTTTTCACCATTAATTATATTTTTGCAAAAATTTGCATCTTTTTATACTTGTATGTACATGTCTACGGATAATTAGTTTTAATTGATGCAGAGGACTTTTGTGTTAAATGTGCAATAATTTTGAAAAATAAGCAAAGAAAGTGCTGGAATAGGGGTGTTGTGGAATTCCCCTGTAAATTTTGTTTAAATATTTTAGACAAATGTCTGTCAGAAACAAACTCATTTATTCTACTTTTGAAGAGGAGGATGTCGTAGCTCACTTGTCAAGGTGCCTTTTTGTTCTGCAATTTGCATAACCATTTTTTTATCAAGAAATACTTTTATTTCAGTTTATTTATTTTAATTAATATTCAAATTAGGTTGCTATTGAGTGCTTACAACAGTGATTCCTGGATATATATTTAATGAACATAGGTTTGTGAATTTTTGTTATGAGTAATCCAAAAAGTGTAAGAAAAAGTTACATCTATTTTTCTTAGAATAAATATCTGGATGCCATTAAGATAGTCTCCAAGTTGTTTCTAAAACTAAATAAAAGAGGTAAATATAATTTTATATAGAAAATATTTTTGAATATTTGACATATTTGCATCAAATATTTGACATATTTGCATCAAATGATGCAAAAGGTAAGTATAAGTAATTTTGAAATAAGTAACAAAAAATGTTACTTATTTCAAATTAAACAATGATGTAATTAATAATGAATTTTCTCAGGCTCAAAGTTTTGTGATTAATTGATTTTGTGTCTAGAGAGACAAATAAAAACAAATTCTTCTAAATCTTTAATTTTCAGGAAAACTGTTCAGAGAGCTTTGGAAAGTACTGCTTTATAAAATTCTAGGCACTTTCATGAAAAAAGTTTTGAAAAGATTTAAAAGAAATAAAGACTTAAGAACTTAATGATTTCAAAACTAAGGGAGAGGCGTTTCCACCCACATCTGCGTTTTGGGGCTCTGCTTGCTCCCTGAGTTACAGGGAGTAGAGGAGTGGAACTCCTGCGCTGCCAGCTGGGAGCGGAGCCGCTGCCAGGCTGCCGCAGCTGGGGCGCCCGGCGCGCGGTGCCGGTGTTGGTCCAGGCCGGAGCAGCTGAGAGGAAGGACTGAGCCCCTGGAGCCTGATGGTAACCATCAGTCCTGATCAGGGAGACCCTTCAGTGCAGCTCCCACCAGTGCTTTCAGGCCCTGCCCAGGTTCTCTCCATTCACTGGTAAAAGGGGAGGTGGGACATGGCCCTGGCCATTGCAGCCTTTTAATGAAATTCAATAAACCCCACTTCTATGTATTTTCAAAGAAGTCAACATTTTCTTTTTTCTTATTTGTTTATCAGTAGTCCTTTTTTTTCTAGCAATAATCAGTTAACGTGGTTTATATTAATTCAAACTTAGGGTCTTGTTTCATACAGTGCTTGGTTTGAAATGTGTTGCTGCTATTTTTTGACTGAAAGGAGTTGTGCATTCAAAACATCATCCCTTGTAGGCCTATTAAAGCTCTTCAGTTCCCTATAAATATTGCATCATAAGAACTTTAAAAATATGCATTTTGTTTAGTAGTCTTGGATGTACTATATATGGTTTTTTCTGACAAGCAGCATCCAATATCTAGTAAATTACAGTTCTGATCATCTTTTGAAAACATAAATAATACTTCTGTAAAGATATAATGGCATCCTTAACAAAAATGCATTATTAAAGAAATATTAAAAATATTTTGAGGTAGTTTGATGACAATATGTTCAAACATTGAAATAATGAAACTATTATCAGTATACAAGACTGAAGAAAATATGTTGAAAATATGTTGTACCATTTTTATGATTCATTTTGAGAATGAGTTAACTTAAGGTGCTCTGCCAGTTTAATTTAAAGATCTGTATTTAAAAATTACTAATTTTATAGCATGTATTTTCTGTTTATGTACCTGTCAGTTTTAAACAGCCTTTTATATGTAAATGCATGATGACAGTTCTATATTCTGTGTCATTTCGTCACTAGAGTTTTTCATGCTATTGGAATAATCCCGTAACAGATATTTATAGAGTTTTTACTGTTATTTTGACAAATCAGACATTGTTATTAAAGTGATAAAAAGAAAGTATTTCTGATGCTTTTTTGCATTAGAAGTTCTCAACTTTTTTTAAAAAAAAAATGTTTCCTAGTTCTATTTTAGTGAACCTTTTACAGAAATTGTGTCTTTCTAGTTCCATTTTTTATGCTAACAAAAAACTATTATTGGAACTTGTTTCTAAACAGGTATATCATTGAAGATCCATCCTTTTTGCTGTTTCAGTCATTTCATTGTAAGTGACTATAGCCAGCTGTGTATTTCATTAAGTTAACTCATGAATATCGTGTGTTTTACCAGTGCTGTATGTGGTTCCCCTTAGAGACAGATTGTTTACCTGTAATTACAAAAGCAAACAAACACTGGTTTATTATCTGTAATATTTGTACTTTGGAAAACTTGTTGCCTTTTCATGGATGATGCACTCTCAAGGTAACAAGCTTGCAGGATTTCAGCTGTGTTGTCCATTTCAGTGCACACCTAAGCAGTGGCAAAGCATGGAATGGTTTGAGTTTGAAGGGACCTTAAAGATTGTCTGGTTCCAAACCCCTGCCATGGGCAGGGACACCTAGCACTAGACCAGGTAGCTCAAAGCCCCAGTCAACCTTACCTTTAACTCTTCCAAGGCTGGGGCATGCACAGCCTCTCTGGACAACCTGTTCCAGTGCCTCACCACCTCACATTTAAAAGTTTCTTCCTATATCAAAAACTCCCATCTTTCACTTTAAAGGTGTCTTATTACTGCAGGAAGAGAACACTATGATTCCTGAAGAAATCTTTAAATTTGCTTCATCCCTTGGTAGAACTTCATATTTTGATACTAAACCTGTAGACTGCAAACAAATTGAAAAAAACAAATTAAGTATTTCCATAGTCTTGAAAAAATACCCCAAAACATTGGCAGGTGGCATAGAAAGTCATTGAAAGGACAGAGACACTCACCTGTGTCTAATGAAGGAGGTGACATTTCAGTAAATGGAAGGTACTTAAATATATTCTGTGTGTTGGCAGTCCCCCAAGACTGCTGATGGAATGTTGCTGGGGAAAGGAGCAGTGTATTGAGGAAACTGCTGCTTTGGGCTGTGTTGTAAGAGTGGGACTGGGGACTGGTGTAATGTCTGGTGGGAGGCACCAGGATAGCACAAACATTCAAACAATACCAGCTGTTAAAACCATGGACAGCTTTCAGGTGTCTTTACCCCAGTTTATGTGCAGGTTTTTTTCTGTATTCTGTTCTGGATATCCCTGTGTTATTTGATTTAGTGCTGTAAATCTTCCATTGCTTGAGAGCAACACATGACACATGGGACAGTTATTCTGCCACTATCACCCTAGAGCCCTGTGGCTTTTCAAATGAACTGTAAAAAAGTCCAAATGCATGTTGCTTAACCTAGGGCATTTAATTTTAGGTAGTCTTGTTAGAAGCAAATTCAGTCTAACCTGTGTCTGCAGTAGAAAAGAGAGACAGATGAGGACAATGCTGGTTTTACAAGTATGGGACTAGTCAATGGATTTGCACATTGTCTTTTGTTGCCTCTAGAAAGTGCAAGCAGACATATCAGTAAGATGGTTAAAATGTTACTGTACAAACCTGGTCCAAGTCATGGCACATAAGATAATATGAAATTATTAATTTAATGTTCTAATCAGTTCCCTGTCAGGCTCAGATATCTAATAAGAGACAAAGGAAGACAACTTTTGCCATGATAAATTTGTCTGTTTGGCTGAAAGTATTCATGCTAATACTGAAAAAGTATTCATGCTAATAACCATGTTATTGCACAAAAGGGCAGATTCGACCACAGTCCTGAAACAGTGCATTTGCTATACAAATAGAGGTGTTTGTATGACCAAACAGCAAGAAAGATAGCAAAACAAGATCAGAAATTTCTACTCATGTAGAAATATGCCTGCACTTTCTATAGAACAGAAACAATTGAAATCCTCTTACTCATATAACACATCACGGGATCATGAAATGCTGCAGTAGTTTCTGTTTGGCTAGAAGGTTAAAACACACCTTTGCATTACACATCCAAAAGACACATAAACAATAAGTACGGGCAAATTATTCTAAACTGCACTGCACTGTTTTAAAAGTTTTAATTAATGACAATCTCTTGTCAAATAGCTATAGAAAGGTCACGTATAGAAAGGTTCACATAAATGTGAAAAAGTACACAGCAGTTCCCTGGCCTGATGAGTGATTTCTTGCCCTAGTTCTGGCATCTCCTGACAGTGTTGGTGACTGTTTCTGTTTTCTTGTGCTGATTAAATCTGTGGCTGCTCCATGGAGAGCACTAATGGTAATAGTTAGAAATAAATCGGTGACTGCATCATCTCCTTATTCTCTTTACAGCCAGCTTTATCCATGCTTTGTCTTACTCTACACAAAATTAATTTTCTTGTAGTGAAGAGCTTGAAAGCAGTTTGTTTCACCTGCTCCAAGAAGCAGATAGATGGGCTACATACCTGCATTTCATGATTGCTGGTATGGCCCCCTTTTATCACAAACTGGTCAAAAGAGCCTAAAGTGGACAGATAAGGGATTTTATTCAACCACCAGACAGGGAAATAGATGCATTGGATTAATCTCAACACTTCTTGAAAGCCTGAGAATTGTCCACATGTCAGCTGCTCTTTGGGCCAAATGATAGTTTTTATTGCTTAAATTTGACTGAGATCCATCCATTTTACCCAGAGGTAGGAGCAACTAACACCAGTTAATCCCCATGCACTCCTGATAAATGTACATAAAGCTACAGAGTACTTGTCAGCCTTGACAGGGTAAATGGAGAATTGTCCTATTAAAGGCTACTTTGCCTGAGATCAAAAAATGTTTCTTTTATCTCTATCTAAATAATATACATAAGATATGCTACTGATATGCTTGGATATTCTGTTTTCAATCTTCTGCACCTGCAGCTTGTGCCTTTGCTATGGCTGCCATAACTCAAAGGAGAGGGGACAGGATTGTGAATGGAAATGCTGGGTATGTTGTGTTTGTCCTGGGCAAGGTGGCAGTGATACCCAAATCATTGTGACCTGGGTAGTCATTGACTTGTGAGAGGGGAAACAGTGCAAATGGATTGGGGGTTTCTGATATCCAAATAGTGCAATAGTTCTGGAAAACTAATTTGGTTGGTGAGCCATATAGTCCTTGGGCTTTCTGTAGGTCTTGTGATGTTATTTTTTTACATGTACTGTAGCTCATTAAAAGCTGGATTGAAACATGAAGTATTATTGGCCATCAAATAGTTTCAGACATGAGTACTTCATGGATGTCATTGATCTGAGGCAAATAGGTATTGTTGCCCTAGAACTTCATACCCCATT
>NC_140741.1:38815000-38832500 GCF_050655825.1 Lonchura striata | reverse complement strand
AGATTAATAATAATAAATTAAATTCAACTGTAAACAGGGAAAACAGGAGTCCTGAACACAATAGCTCTATCTTTGTTACCTTGTTATTTTTCCTGTTTCATGCCTGCTAGGGTTTCTCTGTTGAAAAACTTTAGTAATTTGTCTCAAGATTTATGTTTTCAGAAGCCTGTAACCTTATCTAAACTGCATAAAACTGGTCAGTATATATTGTTAGTGTACAGGCATCATTATGTATTCTTGTTGTCTAGTTATGAACAGCTTACAAATACCACTCAGTTTATTTTCAGCTTCTTTTAATATCATAGAGCCAGGAAGATTCAAAAGGTTATTATTATGGTAGACACTCTACACATACACCAAATAGAAGGAGAAGGAATGCAGTAGTTTCATCTTTTAAAATTATTCTTTCCTGCTGAAAAGCTGGATCCTGTACTATGTGTAGTTTCACACCTACATTTATTTTTGAAAGGAGGATCCTACAGAAAGATTCTCCATTAAATGTTTAATTACGCATCTTTCAATAAGCCAGAGAGCCTTGTCTTATGGAACAGTTCCATTCTCAGATCTGTCACTTAAAATATGATGTGATTTTGGATTAATTACTTAAAGGTGGTGGCTTGTTTCCTCTGTCTGTAACAAAGAAATAATTCCTACCTACTTTACACTGGTTCTGAATATGACTAATATATGTGATTTTGTGACTCTCCTCAAAATCACTGAAAACTAAGGGAAGGATTTATTGCAGCTTTCATTCTCAGTACCTGACTTTCAAAATAAAATGAACTTGAAGTGAAAATAATGTGTCTTTTCTGGTTGTACTTGGTGAGATTGGTCAACACTTCTTGAAAATATGTGTGCAGTTTTTTAAGGCTTCTGAAAAATGCCAAAGCTTATTGCAGGTGCAGGCTACCTATTTGTTTGGCCATAAAAAATATGATTTTATAGGTAACATGTAAATATATAAATTTTTCTGATTCCTATTATCAATTAGTTCATAGGAACTATAGATGAGTTCTGGCAAGCTTCTCTACAGCTAAAGCTGAATTTTTAGTGTACAACAAAAGAGTGGTGTCAAATGTACAGCCTTAGTTTCCACTATTTCTCTATTAAATTGATCTGGGATAAACCCAGATGTTTTATTCTTCAAAGAAAAAAAAATTCATTTTCATCCATGTTTTCATTTTTTCATCCATGTTCATCTATCTAATTTCCAATATCAATGCTTACATTTTGAGTCATAGCTTTTCTTTAATTTATACATTCACATGCAGTAATAAAGCAATTTACAGTTGTTCTTGCCTGAAGTGTCATTTAGATGTGCTAAAAATTGTTCTTTAGATATCTGGATTTTTTTTTAACAAGATTTATAAGCTAATCCAAAAAACAGGGGATAGCCTACAACAAAAACATTAGAAATTTAAAAATATGATGGACCCTCCATCTGGATCCATCATGGGTCCAACAGATTTATGTGTTCTTCAGAGGCTGTCCCACCCATTGTGTTTTGTAGGATTGCATAGCCAGTCATCATGGCAGTTAGGAGCTCAGTGTCTTTGAGGATGCCAAGCAACAAATAGGTTGCAGTTATAAATCATATTTTACTTTGTTACTTTAGTTTTTCATAAGACATTTAACCAAGAATTCTGGGGAGTTTGTGGCCTGCTCAAAGGAACAATCCTATCTCTTCACTGAGAGATTTCTGTGAAAAAGAGTCAGAGATGGCCTCTCTGCTACACATTTTTAAAATTAGATCAGAAATCTTGGAAAACACAGATGTTAAATCAAAGAAGTATACTGAATGCATATAACTGGCCATAAAATAGCAGGTTTCATATGTTGCTGTCGAGGCAGGACGGGAATGAAGAGACTTGACTCAGAAGGCTGTGAGAGTAAAACTCCGATTTATTCAAAATACACTGCTCTTTTATACAGAGCTTTGTGAGGACCAAATCCATTGGTTCTGAAATGAAAACAACGCACACCATTGGTGCAAAGTGCTTGACACACAGTGATAGAACTTAACTATAAACAATGTGAAAAATAAGAGAGATAAAGAATTATTTACATTCTTCTCCAGCTCTTTCCCAGGCTTTTTGCCTGGCTAGAAACTCTCAGTTTCTTTCTTTGACTGAATCTGAGACCCACATTCATATAGTCTTCTAACCCAGATAGCACAGTAGCACTGTGCCAGTAAGAAATAAAGTACAGTCTGGTGTATCACTGAAGGTTGAGAAATGTACCAATTTATATTATGTAATGATAATAAGAGAAATCTCTTTGCTTAATGTGTTCTGCTCATGTAAATTTCAAGCAGTTTTCAAAATGCCTTGTCCTTTATCTGTTGGAAAGAATATATGTATCAGGTATGATACACACATATGTATCATTCCATAAAATTCTTATAAAGGCAATATTATCTACATAAATCTGTATTTTTAATAATGGTCTTGACTGCCAGTTTTTTCATGCTTCTGTCTATCATCCTGAAAAACAGGTATATCAGTTCTCTAGCTCATACAGTTGAACTGTTGAAAATTACAGGAAAAACTAATTTTGTCAGAGAAGCCATTAGAATGTACTGCAGAGCAGGTGTGTCTCCATTTATGAGAACATGCACAGAGGGAAAATAAGAGCAGACAAAAGCTAACAAAAATACGCTTGGTGGAGGGGAATCTGTATTTCAGACTGAGGAATAGAGTACTCTTGTGGTACCATGAGTCTCGCTAAACGCCTTACAGGCTGGAGTGTCTAGCACAGAGTATGAACAAATCAGTGCCAGTTACAGAGTTAGGTGGATTTTCACTCAGTTTAGACCAAAATATTTATATTTTGTTACATAATATAATAGTAAGTATGTAAATATTAGTGAAATTTTTTCAGGGGTTAAAGGTTAATAGTTTAATTGTGAAAGTGTCCATCTTCCTCTCTGCCTTCTCATATATGTTGGCCTGTGGTAGCTGAATAGCATCACTGAGATAAAATTGTTGCAAGACAAATTCAGATCTTGGTGACTTCCAAGGGAATTGAATAGTCACTCTAGTCAGTGAATTTTATTCTTTGCTCGTGCATCCTAAAGTTGCAAAAACCTGTTTGACTCACCTTTAGTACTTGCTAAACTTAAAATAAAACGTTATTGTATAGATATGTGATGTTTCCAGTGCTACAAAACTAGATGTTACAAAGTGTAACAACCAGAATTAATCATCTGGCATTTAGGTTTCTACTCAAAGTGAGTCTGCACTCCACGGAGAGAGACAGGCACATTTACAGTGTGGACTTACTTCCATGTTAAAATAAATCCCTAAATTAAATCAGATATACTTTGCTCAGAATTTAATTATTTTGTTCATAATGGAAGGAGTACAGGGATAGATGAGCTTAAATTCTTGCCCACAAGTTTCTGAGTGGAAATCTGGTTTGTCTTTTCCATTTGTATTTTAGAGTAAAACCTTCAGAATTTTTCTTCTTAAAATTCATTTGATGTTTGCCAAAAGATTATCAGAGTTTTTAGTAAAGGCTGGTATGTGTACTTTCAGACTCCTAATTAGTCAGTGTTTTAAGACCATAGTTTACGCTGTGATGAATTGTGTGAAAAGTGATATTCTGTGTAATATTATATGATGTAATTTCTTCTAAAAGTAAATTTAAGTGGACTTGTGTTTCTTTTTTCCTCTGTTTAATTAATATACAGCCTTTTGGGATAGATTCAAGTAATAGAAACATTAGAAGAGTTTTTCCTCCTAAAATTGGCTTGTGATTGAATTTATTAATAATAATATTATTTTTACTTATTTACAGAAGACTGGAATGTCCCACAATCTCACAAAGCAGTATTTTCATGCCAGCTTGCTATTATATACAGAAAAAACATTTTAATTTTTCTAGACAAGCCAGTGGCTGCTTTTTCATGGGTGGAAAGCCTGGCTTGCTGACAGCTGTTTGATTGTGTCCTGGGTAGCTGGAGCAATGGTCTCACATTATGTGCCTGCAACAGCACTCGATAAATACCCCAGGCTCTTCTGTAGGACTTTTCTCTCCTACATGTACAATAAAACACACGTGCTGTGTCTTTCCCTACTCCTGTATGTATTTCTGAGGGCATGTTGTATGTGGGTGTTTATGCATTTGCAGACATTTGATTTCACTGTATAACAAGTGGAAAATAAAGCCATGTCCAAAACAGCACCTACACAGAAATGCATTCTTAAAGTTTAGTGGGAAAACTAATAATCTAATGCCAAGGTTTCCCAGCTTTCACTTTTCAGTTAGGAATGCTGAGAACAGGATTCTCTTTGCAAAGACCAGGTGACTGAGGTAGCAGTCCTTGCTGTGTACTCTGATATGTCCATGACGTTTTTATTCCTGTATAAATCAGACCTTCTTAAAAGACTAGCTGAGCAAGAAAGTTTTTCTTCTACTGAAGTGATGTGTTATGCAAAAAAAAATTTAGGCTAAATTTCTTTATTGTGGAAAACATTACTGCTTAAAGATATTTATTTTGCTGTCTGCCGTAATCATATCCTTTAAAACAGTCTCAATAGATTTTTCTATTTGTTACATTATGACACTTGATAAGATGATTGATTATGAAGTGTTGAGAGCCCTGCCATGTGATCATTTATTTTTAAATACACATTTGTACTAGCCAATGCTTGAATTTCTTGCAGGAATATATAGATGCGAAACATAAAGCTTGAGTCTGATCGAAACTGATGCCTCTGGAAATAGAGTGCCACAGTACTGTGGCCTTAAAATAACAGATTCTGACTGGAACTGGAACTTTACAGTGATAAATACTATGTAAAAAATTATGGTCCGTCTTTGGTACAAAATAAAAAAGATGTATTGCTGTAGTGCAGGCAAAGTAAAATGTGTTTGACGATGATATCTTTCTTTCCCTGTGCAGGTGCCTGTGTCAGTGGCCATGATGACTCCCCAGGTGATCACCCCTCAGCAAATGCAGCAGATTCTCCAGCAGCAAGTGTTGTCTCCGCAGCAGCTTCAAGCACTTCTCCAGCAGCAGCAAGCAGTTATGTTGCAGCAGGTAATGTGTGTTACCTGCTTTGGACTGTTAGCACAGGGCATTCACACAAATGTCAACCAGATTTTATGGGTTTTGCTTTGTAATATTTCATTGCTCATTGCACCAAAAAGAATGAAAATAAACATGAAACTTCTCAGTCTCCAAATTTATTTTTTTTAATTGCAGAAGTGTGAAATCACACTTTGAAACATTCACTATTATGTTGAAACCAGCAACAGCAGCAGTGGCAGATGCATTACAAATACCAAACAAATTGATGTTTAAATTTTCAAGCACTTAGGCAAATTTTAATTGTAGACCTGCCAAAGGAAGTGCAAATAGAGTTGTAGATAATTGTTGCTTTAAAATTCATAACACTGTAGTGTTCCTTTTAGCAACATAAATGGTATGCAGTTATGAAATTTCAGCTTAACAGCTTGTTTTATCAAGGGAAAAGGTTTTCTATTTTGTTTTTTTTACATACTAAAAATTTGTCCCAGACAAGGCTAAAAAGGAGGAGGAGGTTGCTGTTTCCTCAGCACAAAATCTGTCAGCTAATTGCAAAATAGGTGAACTTGTTATTCATACAATAATGATAGTGTCAGTGATCAGTGCCTTGGTGTAATGCAGAGTGGATTTTTGGGTGCATGTTTAATTGTCATACAGAAAACGATGTGTCTGTTTGTCATAGTCATAGCTCAGTCACTGAACTGTATGTTTAAACATTTTAATATCCAGTACCATGATTGTTACAGGATATTCACCTTCAGTTGTGAATCCAGCATCCTGCTAAGCAGATTGACAGATTAATTACTTTTTTTCCCTCAGAAGGAGACAGTTTTGTTTGGCCTTAGTGACTTGTAGGTTTCTTGCAAGTGGATGAGTGCAGCTTCAGATTTGTTATATAGGACGTGTAAGGAACTTAGGTATAGTTATTTGAGGAGTTAATTTGGCTCTTGCATTCCCTTTAGAATACAGATTTTCTATACCCTTCTGTTTAGGATATTTTGGAATCTGCATTGGAAAATTTCAGAACCGCCTTGGAAAAAAATGTATGTAGATCTGCCTCTTCAAATCACATTTTTTGTTATGAGGTGATACTTAATGGCTACGCTACCATATGCCAATCTAGAAGAGTTTAGGAGATTTATAATACTTGAAACTTTTGCCTTTATTTATTAAAGTCAAAATGGTTTATTCAGCAACAACTACAAGAGTTTTACAAGAAACAGCAAGAGCAGTTACATCTTCAGCTTTTGCAGCAGCAGCAGCAACAGCAGCAACAACAGCAACAACAGCAGCAACAACAGCAACAACAGCAGCAGCAGCAGCAGCAACAACAGCAGCAGCAGCAGCAGCAGCAGCAGCAACAGCATCCAGGAAAGCAAGCAAAAGAGGTAGGAGCTAAGACCTTTGCTGATGCATACTAGTCTGAGCTGTCAGAAGCTTGGAAAAGACAAGACCAGTTTAGATCTTTAACTGTAGCAAGGATGCAGCTATCAAAGATTTGTTCTTTTATTTTTACTGGGCTTAATAGCAGTGCTGGTATAATTCTCCTGCTTCCGTTTCTGAGACATAGGATTTGAGCAGTCTAGTCCTGCTGTCATCTAATGTCCACTAATGAATCTGAGTGTGCAAAGAACAAACTGTGTGGTGGACTCTGGACTGATTATCTTGTATTCACAGGCAATCTGTGTTGGGAAGGAGCCTTACTTTACTTAGTGGCACAGCTCAAAGAGCATGCAAATTTAGTCCATGGCTGAAAAAGAGCGATTGAGCACAGATTTCAAAGTCATAGGCCCCTGATTAATGAACTGCTACTGTAGGTTTGAAGTGGCGAGTAGAAAGTTACAGTTTGATGTGCTCATAAATCAACCTGACAAGTGGGTTTCTCAGGCCTAGCTTGCACTTGTCAGCAAACTGCATCGAATATAAACAGAATACAAACAAAACATGTTGAAGTAGTTAAATTGATCAGCAGGTATCCTAGACGTTGTCTTCAAGCTGCCCATTATGCAAACGTCGAGGAAGCAGTTGTGACCTCCTGAGGCTTTGTTTCTGTTTGGATTTGTGAATAGAATTTCAGACAGCCATCAACTACGGAATAGAAATTGCTCCCTTATTTCTCCGGAGGCTCTGGGCAATCCACATGACTTGCTCCATTATGCAGTCTGTTTTCCAGTGAGCGCATCAGAAGTTTCTCTTTTCCCTAAACTAGAAAGGAAAGGTCTTCCACAGCAGCTTGTCTTTTTCTGAAGTGTGACTGCCTTCTCATACCCTCCTGAGTCTTTGTGGACTCAAGTTTGTCTTGAAATGCCTCACAAAATTGAAACCTGTACTTTTGCTCTGTAATAGGGCATTTCGTTGCCTTGAATGCCATGCTCCTTGTAATATATTCCAACATGAAAAGAGAGTGAGCTAACAGGCCGGGGAAAGGAAGGCTACATCCCAGTTTACTAATAGATCACTGGAGACCATGTTCATGGGCCACTGCAGACCAAACTTAGTCAATTGGAAAAACAAGAGTGCCTTCAAATCACAGGCTGCTGTAAAAAGTTATACATTTAGCATAGATAAATTTGTTATCATCTGCCATGAGCTGAGCTTTTTTTTTATTTGAAACAGCTGTTATATACTTTATCTTGACCCTTTTCTTTAGTGTGTCGTTAAGTGTATCTTGCCATTTTCCCTAAAACCTAATAGCTTAAATGAATATAATAGAAAATTTCAAACACTTTCACTGCCTAAGTATTCTACAAATAGCATTATTATTTAATAACTGAGATTAAAAAGAAAGAAGATGATTTTATATTTCTGGCTTTCTAGCCTTTACTGCGCACTTTACTTTTTGCTGCATTTGCTTTTTCTTTTTTTTCCCCCCATTCTCTTTGTAGCAGCAGCAGCAGCAGCAGCAGCAGTTGGCAGCCCAGCAGCTTGTCTTCCAGCAGCAGCTCCTCCAGATGCAACAACTTCAGCAGCAGCAACATCTGCTGAACCTTCAGCGTCAGGGACTCATTTCCATCCCACCTGGCCAATCTGCTCTTCCTGTCCAGTCTCTGCCACAAGGTATTTCAGTAATATATGATTGGAGAAATTTCTAAATTCACTTTTTAACTATTCCATTTGCATCTGAACTTCAGAAATTTCCTATTATGACACTTAAGCATATTTTGTAATTGAAACTTTATTATTCATACTACTAAATTTTCTGGACACTGATAAATTTTACAGCATATACTTTTGGAAAAACAAAGGCTGATTTTTAGAGTTTTTTCCTAGATGGAAGGTGCATATTTGTTGAGTTTATGTGCTGAAAACAATTTCTAGTAGCAGTACAATTCAAGAATCATTACTTTTCTGTGAGGAAGCACTGAAATCCGATTTAGTGGAATGTTATTTCATTTAATATAAACAAACAGGTATAAAATACATCCAACAGTGATATTAAAGCCATTCAAAAGCTCACTTTCTTTTCTTTTTCTTATAAGAAAATAAAATCTTTGGCATTGGAAAGCACTTTGAATCATCAATTTATGACAAGTGAATTTTGGGACAAGCCTTAGGATTTATTTTCTCTTCTATTCCTTTGTATTAAATAGGTTATATAGAACAACAAGTTTTGAAGGTGGTGTTTCCAATAGTAATGAATTTTGACTGACAAATAACCGTGAAGACTTTGAAAAAAAAATTCCTTTTGTCACTTAGATTAGGATTTCTCGATGATGAAAATGAGCTCAAACTCTACTACTTGAAAGAATATAGGGCACACACTTTTGAAACATAAATTGGCATGGAGATAAATGCTGCTTGCATTTTGAGTTAAAGGGGACTCTGTCTCTAACCTGTGAGGTATGTTTTTCTGTTTGTTTTACCATAGAGAGTTGAGCTAAGTGTCTATCATAAAATTATGCAATAATGTGATCTCTGATATCCCAGTCCTGAAATGAGCATTGTTTAGACTATGTTCATGACAGGTAACATTATTTTAAATTGGTCTTTATGCATGTAACTTGTTCCTCCACCAGATAACTATTATGAAATCCAAGCCTCAGAAATCCAATGAGCAAAAGCAGAGTACACAGGTTATAGATAATGATCTAAAAATCCCCAAACCCCAAACCTAAACAAACAAAAAAATAAACCTAAACTACCGGAAAATCAGAGATTACAAATAAATGTGTTAATTTCATTGTGTAAAAAGTTGTGTAAAAAAGCTTTGACACAAGCATACCTAAAGTTGTGAAGGCTACAATGAAAATGAGTCCTATTACACCAAATAGAATAGTGGTGGGGAGACAAGTTGATTCATAAATCTGGAGATGAGAGTGGTAATGCTGGTTTCTTCCTGTATGATTGGCTTGGACCAGAGTCAAAAAAAGCATGAAACACAGCTTCCCTCTGAACTGCTTCACCTTTTGCAATCTCCTCTTGTGCCATCTGTTGCTAGAGGAATTCCTCAGGTTTTCTCTCACATTAAGTTATCCCCATAGATTTCACTCAACACTCCTACCTAATTGCATTGATATTCATTATTTTAATACAACATTCATTCATCTGCTAGTATAAAAACAGAGAAAAAAAACACCCTTTTTAATAGTTTTTAAGAGGAAACAGTTCTTTTAAAGACCTTTCTTTTACTCAATTAAGTCCAACTGAACTATAACAAAAAAGATTGATAATAAAGAAATAAGAAATTACAAAATATTATAGTTAAAATATATATGGATTGTTATTGTAGAAGGAAATTAATCTCTTTTTTTGCTTTTGCCTTGATGTTTTTTCCTAATAATGAACTACATACAAGTATTTATTTCTTCCATATTTAAATTAAACCTTCAGAATTGAATTAAGGCAACCGCTTTTGAATTAAGGAAACCACTAGATGTGGTAAAAGTATGATTTTCTGCTTCTACTGTGCTCTGAGAGATATAAGATAGCTATGCAGAAGGATTTACATGTGTTACACAAATATTTTATATGCATCCATCCAGTTTTCTCAGTTACATGGATGACTGAAGGTATTTGTGTTTATAAGTTATTGGTCATAAAGAGTCCCGTAAACCTCAAATCATTATTGGCAAGGTGTGAAAAATAGATCTTACAAATACAGCTGTGAGGTTTGCATATGTAAACAGTATTTTCTTCAAGTATAGTTTCTGTAAGGAACAGGAATGTTTCCCGTATTTTCTTGATGGTCAGGTATCACAAATAAGATGCAATAGATGTTTTAGCATCTATTTTATGACCAGGTCTTCACTATGCTGTATCCAAAACAGTGATCTGCTGTGAGTTATTTCCATGTATTGCTGCCTTGATGCTAGTTAAATGCAATGAACTGTAAATTACAGCAGTAAAAAAAACCCAAACAAACTAAACAAACAAAAAACCACCAAAACCCCAAGTCTTGATTGGTACATCTTGGAAAAGGAAAAATGGATGGTTTTTATAAGTGGTGGTTTTATTAAACATTTATTGAAACATAAAAATACAGTAGGTAGAAGTTAAAATAATTACAAAAGTAATATTAAAATCCACAAATTCTTAGTGTTTGTAAATTTCATAGGAAATCAGTATATGACCTTTTTATTATAGATCATAATTTTTATTTCACTCTTGGTCCTCTTTTTGATCCTTTCCCCTTAAATATATTGTGGGGAGGGCATTTTAAGGATTGTCACAGCCTTTGAAACTTTAAAACTTACCCTACTTTTACATCCAGACTGAAATGTCTGTCAGCCATTTCATAAGCCTCTAGTAAAAAGAGTTGGATTTTTTTAGACACAGAAATCACAAAATTGCCATAATTTACAATTAATTACAAATCCGCTTATTAACTTTATACTTTTTAAGAGCCTGCCTGTAATCCTTTTTATCCTGAAAGGCAGCCTTTCAGGGTCGTCTGAAGAAGTGATAAAATTAACCAGCCTGAGCTAGAGAGAAATTCCTTTCTGCTTTAAAACACCCCTAGGTGAGCTGGGGTGGGACCAGCCAGGCAGGACGTGCCCGCCCATGGGAGGGACCATTGCTGCAGCTGCTCCCAGCCCCTGCCGTCACTCTTAGATCACACAGCACCCAGAGTTTAATGATTTCAAATTAAATTCCTCTCACTATCTGATTACCTAAACAGATGGTTTTATTCTTGGATTTGTTGGGTTTTTTTTCAGTACAGAATTAGTTTATTTTTTTTTAAGCAGGAGGAAGACTTTGAAGTAAATAATGTACTTTGTATATCATGCCATCTAAATGAATACATTATTTCATTTTGATTTGTGATTACATTTGCAGGTAACTGTTATTTACAACACTAAAGTGGTTTTTTTGCAGTGTCGCTGGAGCATACCTCATGAACTCAGCTGTAATTACTTATCTTCATTAAACAATTACAACCAGTATTACCATCATTCCTGTTACCCATCTCTCTAATGCAATAAATTAGAGCCTGGCTTCTTTGCTTGCTTCCTTAAAACCTCGGGTTTTTCTATACAAATATGGTATAAAGTTCAGTTTTAGGACTTGCAATCAACTCTTTTTGACTTTTTCTTTAGCTGAGTTTGCCAATGGGTGTTGGTATCCAAGATAAAGAAACAAGACTCAAAGCAGTAGTCTAAAAATGACCTTGTTTCATAATTTAAAAAAAAATATCCTCCACCCACTTTGTTTCCATACTTCCTCCAGAAATTAATATTGCTGTAAATAACTACACAACTATTTTTAATAGCTTTGAATATGTCATGGTGAGATAGCTACTGAAAAGAATTAAAGAACTTCCTGTGCTTTCTTCATAATTTTTTGTTGAATCTTGTTCAGTAGTCTGAGTTTGTATGTTCTCAAAATAAAGCATTATCAGATAAATAGATCTGCCAAACAATAAAAAAGTCTTTACATTTTTCTGCTGCATCTTATCAACCTGAATGAACAGATGCTTTCTAGTACTTTTCAGAATCAGAAATGTGAGCTCTTTCATTAAATAAAAAAAAAGCACAATATTTTAATTCAAACAACATCAGCATTTTGAATGTTTTTCATTCCAGCAGATCTAGGTACCACAACTATGTGTTACCTAATTTCGGTTGTTGAGATGAAATAGAGAAGACAGATTTTGAGATATCTCTAGAACAAACCATGTCAGGCTGAAGAACCTGGCTTTGAAATCACAAGATCTCTGGGCTTCATATTATTTTCTGCATTTAATCTAGTATTTTTCCAAAGTGATACGTCAAACTTACAAAGTCTGGCAGTGACAGAATGTGTATATATTTCTGATGAGCTCTTCATCTTTGAAAATCTGGTTTCCTATCTTAACTGCATTTTCAGTGGCAAGATAAGAGAATGGCTCACAGCCCTTCTCTTGCCTGTGTTTTGAAGTCTTTACTTCAGGCAGAAGCATATTGTACTGTAGGTTTCCATGACTTCATGCAAACTTGAGTCAGACAACCCTAACACATATGTATCAATACATTCAACATGCTTTTTGTGACCAAGGATGAATCCTGGAAACTACAAGTTTCCAGGCAGCAAGTGAAGTAGGGAGCAGGTTTAAGCTCTCTTTTGTTTTATGTTTATGAATTTATGGATTTATGAATTTATGACTTTATGTTTTACTACATGTTGATTGTGCTGGTAAAACAGCATCAGCTTTATTGTTGGCATTAATCCATTAATAACACTGAGCTCATTATATGAAAATCTTTATTTTGTTATATTAGTGGGGCTCTCTTTCATTTTATAGCTGGCTTAAGTCCTGCTGAGATTCAGCAGTTATGGAAAGAAGTGACTGGAGTTCACAGTATGGAAGACAATGGCATTAAACATGGAGGGCTAGACCTCACTACTAACAATTCCTCCTCTACTACCTCCTCCACCACTTCCAAAGCATCACCACCAATAACTCATCATTCCATAGTGAATGGACAGTCTTCAGTTCTAAATGCAAGGCGAGACAGGTAATTCTGATGAGATTTCAACTGTGCTTATCATTTGACGTGAAGCGGTTGTATAACATCTTAAGTCACATAATTTCCAATCAAAAAATAGCACTTAATAGATGTTACTTAAAAGATCGTGGAAACCTGATTTTCCAGAATTGTTTATCAATAGGGCATAATTTTTCAGTAATGATGTCTAACTGTGCAGACCCAACAAAATTACCTGCATGTGGTTGTATAACTCATGAACTTATGGTAGATTGGGTAAAAGTTAATCACAGAATCAAGTGGGCTGGTGTAAATGCACATTTGTAGGTGCATAGTTTGATTCATGTTTAACACTCCTGGCAGTCAGGCCCTTGCTGTTTAATCACAATCCTGGTTTCATTGACAAAGTACATCTATATGAGTTGTCAAGACTGCAATTCAGTGCAAAGATTCTATATTAAAAGTGCTCCAAAACAGCAGATTAAAGCATCTCTCATGTTTGTTTCTTGTGAAAAGAACGACTAAATTTTCTGTCTTTTATGTGTGACAGTGATGAAGTTGACATATTTCCTACAAATTTTCTATGTTGTTAGTGGAATTTCATCATATGGATGAAGTTAAAATTCTTTTTAGACACATTGACATATATTATTTACTATTCCTTAATTTCAAGTAATGGATTAAATAGAAGAGTATATAGTATCTGTAACACCAGTAAATATATAGTATATAGTATAGTGAGATATAGATGATCTCAATATAAGATTAAATTTAATTGTATCTATATAACCTAAATTTTAAGTAATTTTCTTTTCAAATAAATTTTTCATTTAATTATTTTAATACTTATGAGAGTATGATTTAAGTGTCTCTCATGCTCATATGACTGTGAGAACAGTTTTCAATCATTATTTTGTGTTATTTAAAAATTTGAATACGGTTGTAGTAGTACTTTTATTTAGTATCATTTTTGTGGTTGTATCTCACAGAATGGTTCTTTGCTTCAGGATGTCACATCCATGGAATAATTCCCTGAATTTCTTTGATAACTCATCAGGGATCAAACAATTGCAGAGGTTCCAGAAAAAGGCATGGAGTACAACTAGGGATTTTTATGAAGCCACATAGTTAATGAAAGCAATGCTTGTGAACAAAAATATTTATTAATGGATGCAACTTTATTTTTATACACATTGAGCAGAAAATTAAAAATTTTTTGAACATTCACAATATTCAGGAATTCTGACTGTCAGTCTTCAATATTTATACTCAGAATTGATCAGTTCTGAGTGTATTTTTTATTTATAGGTAAATGTTACACCAAGGTCATATGGCACAATTAGCATATGGTATTATACAGTCATCTTAGTTTTTCATCCTTTATTAACAGTCATCTTTGGCTCTATTTCTTCTCTAATTGGAACATCATCTAGCCTTGGCAGTTGAACTATTCAATAGAACGATTAAATTTTTCTGACTGCTCTGAGCTAAATTGACCTGTTTTGACCTGTTTGTCACTGATCGTAACCTGACAGGCGCTAGCAGCCTCCAACGATTATGGCTTTTGAGATGAATCTGATGCCTTATTCTTTTGCTGCAGCTCGTCACATGAGGAGACTGGGGCCTCCCATACTCTCTATGGTCATGGAGTTTGCAAATGGCCTGGCTGTGAAAGCGTTTGTGAAGATTTTGGACAATTTTTAAAGTAGGTGGATTTTTATTCATTGGTGCAAAATTATTCAAGGCATGGGAAAGTGAAAGACAGCAAACAAAGTTTTACTGTAAACCATATCAGAGATTTTTTTTGTGTGTATTTCAAGCAACTGGTTAATCGAGGCTATCGGCAGAGGGTCAAATTGTTATCCTTTCTTTCATGTCGAACACTTTCGCAGGCCTTTCAATAGCACAGTGTTTAATCCTCTTATCCTTTACTGAAATGGAGCCTCAGAAAATTTGAAGAGATGCTTTAGATTTTATATGGGATAGTAGGAGTATGAAAAAGCACATTTTAAATTCTGACAGTTTGTATGAAGTGGGAATTACTGTGTATAGTATAAATAAAAAAGCACAAGGGCCTAAGCATGACCATTTAACTCTCACTTGCTAAACTATTTTTGCTTTTATTCTTACATGTTCACACGATACATAGAAAAAACCCACAGTGTACAGGTGGGTTTGCACCTTTCAGGACTGAAAGGTGATGTCATTGCTTTTTCAGCATTTGGTTTAGCCAGCTATTTTCTAAATCAGCGCATTTAGGAAATAAGTGACATGACTTTTCCTTTTCATCTGCAGCTTCAAACTGCAATGGGTTTCTGCAATTTTTCCTTTTTATTTATTTCAAAGTATTTACTAGTATTTCTGTGTTCATTCCAATCTTCAACAGCAGCACTGATTTGCTACCAATGTACGTTATGGACTGGTCTTTGTTAGAAGAGCCGTACTCATTTGGCATGCAATAGATCTTAATGGAAAGCTACAGATAGGCTTATATAGATGAGTAACTTCAGGGGCTGAGACTCTTATGTTGTCATGGTGCAGCTAACAGGGTGAATGAACTGTTTCATGCTTCATCAACAATTAAGTTAATTAGCTCATTTGAAATTGCACTGCTTTGTTGCCAGGATGTTGGCAGAAACATCAAAAGATGTGTTTACAAATGGCAAACTATGGGGTATATAACAGAAGCACCTTAACAGCAGACCATAACTGTTCAGTATTACAATAACTTTTATAATAGAATTATGGCAATACTATTCATAAAGTATTTGCAATGCTTTCTCTGTCTTTCAGTTTTAAATTAAGTAACTTACACTGACTTACAAATTGTATGGAGGTATCACTCCTGACAAATTTTTGTTTATTAGTGCATTAAGTGGAATGTCAAAACAATGGCTTATTATTAAACAAAACTGTATAGGATTTAAAAGAACCTGATTTACATAAGTTTGTATTAAAAGGAAAATGAAATCTCCCAAATTCAATGTAGTGTTCCAAGTATTATTAATAATAAGAATTTAAACTCATTTAGCTTAAGCATTTTCCTTTTCAAGAAAAACTACATTTCCTGAATACGTCCATCCATCTAGCCTATAGTGATGCTAATTCTTTGGGCAGACTTTGCACATCCATTATGTCAGGTCTCTTGTTATAATCCATGATCAGTAAAACCATTTTGATTAAGGCAGTGTAGTGCCAGTTTTACAGATGCTCTTGCTTTCCTCAACCAAATAACCCTGGAAAATGTGAAAGTGACACATAACATCTTGATAACTCTGATGCAGAAGCAATCAGGGTTTGCAGCAGTGTCATGGCTTTTTGTCCTATACATCAGCAGAAGCTGTCTGAGAATACTTTGTTATTTCTTCTTTTCATTCAAGTCTGTTTACTGTGCCTGTAAAACAAATAAGAATTCATGATGCTGAATAGGAGAGTTTGTTTATGAAATAGAAATATTTCCTCATTTTACACTAGCTTTAAGGTGGAAATCAATACATAATGTTGCATTAGATCCTTTAGTATCTTTTCATGTTCACGCTAATGCAAAATCCCCATTACAATTAAAAAACATTTTCTTTCAATTAAATATCAACTTTTAGTCCAAAGATTGACCATTTTTCCAACCCATTAACTTTATAGGGGATGACAGGACTAATGGCTGTAGTTTTCAAGGCTTTGCTCTTAGCCTAATCTTGGTTGCAATGTTTCAGGTTCTCTGACTTGAAACAATATGATACCTGTGTTGAGAGAGTTAATGCAAGTATATTGTACCAAAATGAAATATTAATAAGGTACTCTACCCCAGTCTAGTAGTCTGTATTTCCGTAATATGCTTACAACGACTTTGAAGAGTGCCTGGTTTATGAAGTGACCTGCAACTTCTGCTCAGAAAATAGTTTACCTAGCAGCTTGATATAGAAAAAGAAAAACAAGCAGAGGCTCCAAGAAAGAAGATTAGGGCAGAAAAGACCAGTTTGGCTTCACTTGTCTAATCAGGGAGATGATTTAGGGTGGTGACGAATAATTTCCAATAAATAACTTAAAGCTACAAAAAGCCACTTTCACCATCACCTCTTTTTTCCTATCCAATCAAAAGTGTTTCTGTTTTTAACGTAATTTGAGGACATGCCAATTAGGTACAATCCTTTTCAGGTATTCTGAATGGCTCAAGAAGTTTCACATTAAGTGAAACTAGATTAATGCTTAGAAACATGCAATGGTTTCAAGAAAGTACAGCAAATCTTCTTCTTGGTAAATTTCTGTATATCTGTCAAAGCCTAAACCCATATGCTTTCTTTGGTATCCCTCAACTACAGACACAAACCCATGGTTTATATTTCTGTCTTTGTAAGATGGTATTAACTTACAGGTGCTCATGCATGTAAGATCACTTTGACTACTGAGTAAAAACAGTTTTTAGCTTAAAAAATGGTTCAGCATTTAATAACAAATCAGAAAATGTCACTACATAGCTAGAAAAAAGATGACAAAATTTAAGGAAAATTTTGGACCCTGACATGATTTAATAAGTGTCAAAATGCTTATGAAAACTCATAACTTTGCT
>NC_140741.1:38805000-38810000 GCF_050655825.1 Lonchura striata | reverse complement strand
TGTGCATTTTTGCATCAATGGGAGGATGAAGTCAGTTACTTTGCAAATAAATAAATTATAGGTTTTATGGCTCACATAAAGGAAATGTGTCCTTGGTGATGCTTGAACTTAGTATAAACTACCTAGCAAGTTACATGTGTATTCTTAAAGAATTTTATATTAAAAGAATGAACAAAACCTTTGACAATTACTTAACATCTCTTCCTCAGCCATCCCTGTTTCAAGAATAGCAGAACATTTTACTCACCTGAAAACTATCATAGGGTCCTTAGCCTGTGAATTCATGATTTAAAAGACACAGATGTCAATAGAAGTGATACAGTCACTGTATTTTCCCACTATTTCTAACAAATACATTTTCCCCATATATTAACAATCAAATGACTGCACAGGTCTCTGATTAATTCTGCTAGAAAAGAAAAAGAAGATACATTTCCTCCATGGTATAGAAAACTTAGTTCTTATAACTGTGAGACCATCTGTGACTCCCATCTTTGCAAAGCTTTCCCCTCATGCCTACAGTGGAAATAGCCAGTAAATCTGCATTTAAAGGCAGAACTCCTTTGCTCCTATTTCTTCTTTAACCTGATCCTTATGTTTTCTTCTCCATGGAACAGAAAGCCCACTACTAAAGCTCTAAAAGGACTTCTTGATCCTGGAAGAAAGAGATAAGAAAATGGACACATAATCCTTCAAAAAATATTATTTGATCTTTGTAAATTTATGCTCAATTGAGATGTCTGGAGGACAGCCATTTGGGTCTGGGCTGAACTTGAGTTTCAGGCAGCTGCTCATTGAGGTCCTCTTTCCCTGTTGCAGAGTGTGTTTTTTGTTTTGATAAGCTCACCTGTGTAGCCTGAACCTTTCCCAGGAAGCTTGTTGTGTTAATAAAGTGTATAGCTGGTCCTTTCTTTGCCTCTACCTCACACACTTTTCTTCATACTGAGAGAGGCAATCACTTCCATCATCCTCAGAGTCTACTTCTAGAAACTGCATTGAAATTTGGCTGTTCCCCTGCAGCTCTGATTTTGGGGAGGAGCAGTGGATGTTCTCTTGTTGCTTAATGATTGAAGAAGAGCAGATAGAGAAATCTTAACAAAGTCTACATTAATTCTCAGTATTTAGAGCAGTCTAAAAGCAGCTATATCTTTTGAAGACTCATTTGTAAGGTGATTGTCTTCATCTGCAACAGCAATAGGGAATGGAAACCAGTTCAGTCATTGTAACAAATATTCATAACTGGTTACACTAGCCCTTAGATGTGATATGTGACCTATGAGATAGAAACTGTGTATGTGACAGTCCTCCCTGGGAAATTTTGTAGAACTAAATGAAATAATCAGTTTTGTTATTTTGTATTGTTTTCTGTATGGCATGCTCTTTCTAGCACAACTACCATTGGAATGAATTAAAGCCATATGTGCAGGAGAGAAAAATGTACTCATAAAGTTATTTCCTCATCTTAACACTGTCTTCCTTCTCTAGGCACCTTAACAATGAACATGCATTGGATGACAGAAGTACTGCTCAGTGTCGGGTGCAAATGCAAGTGGTTCAGCAGTTAGAAATACAGGTTTGTTATAGAGATGTGTTATCCTATTACTTATTTACTGTTAACCTAAACTAAATTGAAAACACTTGCCTTTGTGACTCTAGCTTAAAGACATATGTTTCTTACATTAAATTTGTTGATATTCATGAATAAGGGAGGGTTTGTTACTTAAAGATTTTTCACATTATAAATTATGCAATAATTATCTAACATCAAGATTGTCTACAGTATTTTGCTTGAACTAAGACTCTAATGCTATTCATCACAAATGAAAAACACGGTCCCTGGAGCAAAGACTGGATCCAAGCCATCTTCACATTTTAAAATGCTGGGTCAGGACCCCTCTTCCTTCTTCCCCTTCTGACCCAGTGCTTGTCTGTGCTTTTCTGTGGGATAAAAGACTAGCAGAGCATATCTCCACCCAAAATGCCTCCCAGCTTGATAGGGGCATTTTTCTGCAAGCAAGAAGATGTAATGTCAGACCCACTCAGGAAGGTCTCCAGGGAGTGCCATGCCTCCGACCGCTGGCCCGCAGTGCCCTGTGCGTGCTCTAACCATTAGAGGTCACTGCATGTATGTGAATGCTCCCTTCTGCTTATGCAGGGAATGATGAGGACCCCTGGGGTCTTCCAGTATTGTGGCTACTCCTACAGGCTACTGAGGTTGGGCACAAGCCTCAGGGGTGACCATGCAGGACACTTGCACCACGCTGTCTCCTCCTGCCCATGCAGCAGTCACGGGGGGGGGGGCATGTCTCAGCAGACCCGTGCCCTTGTGGGCCTGCTCAGGGGAGAAAGAGATGCAACAAGGGACCAAGATTTTTGTCCTTGTTTCTTGCCATGTGTAGAGAAAGAAGGATAACAACTCCTACCTTTCGCACCTTTTTGGAATGTTATCTCACATTTCTCTTTCACATAGGAATATTTATTATTCTTTCAGCCGAGGCTTTTTTGGGTCTTTTTTTCTTTAATGCTGGAAATCCAAAACAATGAGAGGAACATACAATAATGTAATTTGTTCTCATTTCTCTTGAAATGAGTGGTTTTTAAACCCAGGTAAAGCTGTTATTTCTTTTATGTTATTTAAGCAATAATGTTAGCTTAATTTGTTTGTTAGGTTTGTTACGAATTTATGAAATGGCAAATAGTATGTGACTAGAACATCACACACATAGAATGAAGCTACACATAATGAGAAGAAGGAACCTTCTTCCCACCTCTTGCCTGAAATGTTCTTTAATAGAATATGCACTTGATCAAATTAAATACCTGCAGTACTAAAGATAGTTCCCTCTCTTCAAATTACTTGCAAGTTGTTTTCCTTTGTCCAGTCTCAGTCTACAGCTCTTGTAAGAGCAAGAACCCTCTGGAAAATGGTAGCATTAAACACCAAGTTTAAGTCTTGTTGCAGTTAATGTTGAAATCATGTTTTAGGTAGCCGGAGCCAAATCACTAGAGTAAAACTTTGAACATTTCTTCTTGCAAACTAGTTTGTGAAAAAAAAAAAAAAAATCTTTTCATGTTGTAAAATACATTTTTCTCTTTTATATTCTGCTATTTTCATCAATAAGTTGCATATTTCAAGTACTTCCTCCTGTTTAATTTTTTACTTTTAATTTGGTACCTTATTTGAACCTGAAACTAGAATTATTTACATAATATATGATCAGAAAACGGTATCAGTTAGGAAAAAGTAGAGGTTTAAGTAACATGATGTTTTTTGAAGGCACCATAGGGCTTCATAGGAATTGTTTACCATTTACAAAGCCTAGGCTGTAATCTAACAGTTGAAGATTTAGCTTGTGCTGTGACCAATTATGCCATTTTTTGCTTTGTCTGACTGCTAGCGAAGTAGGGTCCATCAGTTGTAATGAGACCCAGTGCAGTGTCGATGCCGACTCGATGGCAGAGTTCAGTGTTTCACACTGCCTGGGCTCTGTCACTCTATTGAATTAGATTGATGATGGCAGATTGCAGGGGGCACTAACTGGACCTCAGTGGGAAAGGATGAAGTGTGTAGTCAATCCTGGCAGGCACTGTGCTTTGAGGACCCTTCACCCCTTCACAGCTGTTGGCACTAGTCCATTGCTAACAGTGTCCGCAGGACTTTAAAGCGACACTATGGGCCTTCTAATTTATGGTCTTAGTAACTTGTTACTGTCGAGTCAACTGTGACCTCAATTCTCTTATTGACAAAAAGATGAAGTGCTATTTGTTTTCTCTGACCTTTTAACATATGAAAGGCTATAAAGTTTTTGTTGTTTTTTTTTTTCTTTCCTTTCTTTCTTTCTATTCCCAAAGTTGCATTTCCTCTTAGATAAGTTTCCACTGACACAGACTTTTATATGCAGGAATCATTACACCAAGACAGGCTCAATGATAAGATGTATCACTGCAGTGAAATAGCTGTATCAGTCATTTCTAAAATGCTTCTGATCCCACTCTTTCTTAACAGCTTTCTAAAGAACGCGAACGTCTTCAAGCAATGATGACCCACTTGCACATGCGACCCTCGGAGCCCAAGCCATCTCCAAAACCTGTAAGTGCATATTGCTTTATAAACAGTAAATAGGTCTACAAATGTAACAGGCTAAGAAAATGAACAATTTAGTGACCGTTGGAAAACAATGAGAGTGATGAAAAATATGGCAATAAAATGAAGGTAAAATGCAATATCTTGTCAAATTGTATGTTTCTTTAAAAGTAATGCTATCTTTTGCAAAATCTATCCAATCTACACCATAGGTGACCCTAAACAAAGTACACCTATAAGTGTCCAAATCATTGCCTTGAGACTGAAACTAGAGAGAATATCTTTTTGTGATAGGTTTAGAGATATTAAAAGGAAATCCACTTTGAAATATTTGAAATTCATTGACAGTAAGAAGTAAATGTAACATGAATCTAGGTACTTAGGAAATTTCACAAATTGCTTGCAGGAGACACAAGTAAACAATTTGTTATTCTTAAATGAACAAAAATGTTATTTTATGCAGTGAATTGAAATAATTGTCAACATGGGGGGGTGTTGTGTTCGTTTCTTGCAAGACTGTATCGTTATGTATTCACTGTGAAGTTGTAGGGGTTGGTACAGGCACTGAAAAATCACTGTTGCTCCCAGTTGTTCCACAGTGCTGCATTGGGAACAAAACAGTTGTGCCGCTGGATCTGCATCGAGATCCAAACTCCATTAAACTCTGTGTGGCTTCATGTAAGCAAAAGTATTCTCTGATGCAGGTCCAGTGCTGTGCTATCAGGGTGTCAGGCATTGTAGTACTTAATAGTGACTGTGCTTAGATGCACTGCACTTACACTAGAAGCTGTGTGCAAAGTGAACTGTTCGTCCATGTTATCCATGATGGTAACTTCTCTACATATAATACTAAAAGGCTATACCAGTACTTGAAGATTAAGTGCTGAGGTATCAATGAAAATCTGTGGCTATGAAA
>NC_140741.1:38800000-38802500 GCF_050655825.1 Lonchura striata | reverse complement strand
TGTATGGTAAATATGACAGAGGTAATATGAGTTTTTGATAATGAGGAACAGGGCCTTACTGAGGGGAGTAATGAAGGGCACACTGTTAAACAGCTTGCATACATTCTCACCTTTTTTTCCTTTTTTCTACCCTGACACCCACTTTCCAGGGTACATCAGCAATAAGTGACACTGTAATCATAAATTGAAAATGATACTTCCAGAGGAATTGGCAAACTTGACATTTCATTATATTTGTTAACACATGCCACAAATGATTGTTAGTGAGGAAATTCCATTTCCCTCTCTCCATCTCCAATCAGATTTAATTTGAAAATTTTCAGCCTCCTCCGGCTAATTTGCAATTAAGACAATTTTGTTTGAATATGTAGTAATGTCATTACCATTCCACCAAATTAGCAAGGAGACTAAAGGTCAGTGTAAAATTTTCCAGCTGGCTGGAGCCTCTCAGCTGAGATTTGGGACTCGGGGAAAAAAGAATACAAAACTCTGGCAGCATCAGAATAGCAACTTATTTTAAGTCTTGTTTGTATGAATACTAACATCTTTTGTTGCATCTCTTGTTATTGTTGTTTCACCAGGAGCTGGAACTGTTTTACAACAGACCTAAATAATCACCAGCTAGTTTCTATTGCACACAAACATACTTTCTGTGAAGTCTGGTAGTACTAGAAGGAGTTAGTCCTAAGTAACATTGCAGCAGATTATTAGATAACCTCTAACAGCATCCTCTAATTAGAGTTCTTATGATACAATTTCATCCTGTAATTAGTTGAGATTGGCTGCTTCCTTTCGCAGCTTATTAGTGGCAACACAGCTGTAGAAGTGAATCCACTCTCATTTGTCAAACCTTTTTAAGTATTTTTTTTTCCCCTTCTGCTTTTTTCTTTACTTTCCTTTTGGGTCTCTGCAGCTCAATTTGGTGTCTAGTGTCACCATGTCTAAGAACATGTTGGAGACATCCCCACAGAGCTTACCTCAAACTCCCACAACACCAACGGCCCCAGTCACCCCAATTACCCAGGGACCTTCTGTAATCACCCCAGCCAGTGTACCCAATGTGGGAGCCATTCGAAGAAGACATTCAGACAAATACAACATTCCCATGTCATCAGGTAGGACACTTTGGATCAATACTTTCATTTTGATTTTTCCAAAAAATTTATACTGTAATTAAAATATTGTATAGGCAAATTAAGGCAAAGAGGTATTTAATACAGATGATACAAAAAGTTGTTGGTTTTTATTAAGTCAAATATATTTTACCAGTGATTATAAAGAAATAAAAAAGTGAATGAAAAGGACCTCATTAACAGTCCTGGTTTCGCACAAGAACTGAATACTGGGCACATGAAAAGGGCTGGTATTAATGATGATATATACTCCTTTAGCTGCCATCAGCCTGAGATAACCATATTTAATTTTCTATGTGCACGCTGGTGTAGTACTTCACTGCTAATCAGAAAAATATCCTACAAAGGAATGTTTTAAATGGGAAATAAGAGAGAGCGGGGAGGGAAGGAGATGGCTGACCATCACTGAACGACCAAGTAAGAAAATATTTAGTTTGCACATTTTAAAAGGGTCTTGCTGCTGACAGTGTGCCGGATGGCTGGGTACACCACTGCTGCGACCGACTGGGGCTTGCTTCGTTTGCACTTCTACATCAAGGAGCACAGAAAAGACTTCTGCGCATTCCTGAGTAAATAGTTCCTTTGAAAATTGTTGTAAGCACACAGGAAACAATGTCATCAATCAGAATACACAACACAAGGTGTTAATAACATTAATGTACAGTTTGTATGGTTTTCTTTTACAGAAATTGCCCCGAACTATGAATTTTATAAAAATGCAGATGTCAGACCTCCATTTACTTATGCAACTCTCATAAGGCAGGTAAGTAAAGAGAAAATTAAGTTTGCCTGATTAAATTAAAATTCATTAATGCTTAAAGTAAGGCTTGGTTGAGAAAGTGTCATCCAGTCTAGTTAGTAAACCATTATTTTATGTCACTATGTATCTTGTCTCATTTCAGGCTATCATGGAATCGAGTGACAGGCAGTTAACACTTAATGAAATTTACAGCTGGTTTACACGGACATTTGCTTACTTCAGGCGTAATGCAGCAACTTGGAAGGTAACTTCTTTGCTGGCAGTTTAAAGATGCCTAGCACAGTTCCTTACAGATAGCACTAGGAACATTTATTTACATGACATAAGCAGATTAGTATCTGCTTCCCCTCTTTTTAACCTGCCTCTTGAATGGAATGAATTCCCTCTCTCAAAATGACAAGTGAAAGAATAATTTTGCCTCTGATACAGTTTTCTAATTTGGTGCAATTAATAGCTGAGGCTTGGCAGAGAAATGAGGGCCTGACACACTAATTACAGTGTGAGCACTCAATCATCAACACCTTTGTTAGTCGCACTATATTACTTTTTCTCTTGCATATTATTGGCTAATTAGTTTGAAAAATGTCTGTTTGCCTTGTGCAACAAA